>NW_009703223.1:1244-25643 GCF_000703405.1 Apaloderma vittatum | reverse complement strand
CAGACAATTCTATGATTCTGTGATTCTATGAATAAATGTGCTGTCGCTATATGAAGTTGAATTAAATGGTTACATCATACATCAGCCTGGCATGCATGTGAGTATTAGGTCCTCATAGGCAGTCTTGGGAAAGTGCTTCTCTTTAAGCCAGAAAACCAACTACTGTAATACATTTAGGAATAAAGCCATGTAACTCAGGACATCTTTTAAATCCTGATAGGCCACAGCTTAAAGATAGTGACTATCTTTGTAGCAGTTAACAAAACATGCTGGGATATTCTCTGACATGTCATTGAGTGGCCCAGGTCATTGTCTACATCCGTGTTGCTTTGCTTAGAGCACCCAGGAACTTGTCTGCAAGAGCAGCCCTGGACTTGGAAGGGCAGGGACTGACCAAGGTAAAAACATAATGGGCAATTGAGGTGTGGTATTTAAGGATATTTTGTAACACTGTTTAATTTAGTAATGCAGGTGTGGCATTACTGTGGAGAAGCCTATGGTCATAGTGTCTGGGATGTACAGGTAAATGGAAATCCTGAAAGCTCCATTTAGCTCATTAGGTATACAGAGTGTGTTACACTGCATCACTCGGGGGGGAAATATCGGATAAGATATTACCCTAACTAGGAGACCAAGGTAGTGACTCCGTCATGACTATAGTACAGATAGTAAAAGCTATAATGGATGAAGTTCTAATTGTGGGTTTGGTGAGGAAAACCCGTGCGTGTGGCTTCATCTCGCTGCACCAGAAAAATGTCTGAGGAGAAAGAAAAAGAGTACACAGTATATACCGACGTAGTTATGGATAAACAGAGACTCACCTGACTGCATTTAGGTAGGCAGTATGAATGCCTTCTGTTCCAACACCTTCTTGAGTATAAACCAAATGAATACCAGCGAGCAATGCAAGTGCAGCAGTTAATCTGATCCAGCGTGCCTGACGAGCAGACTGAGGTAATAATTTGACATCGTATTGTTAGAAATAATGCATTCATCTGTTATTCAGTAGGAGTCTTCCTGCTGCATTGTGCTTCGTTTTGTCATCAGGTGTTGAATTTAGCCTGTTTTCTTACTGAACTTCACTTACGGTTACCTGTGCGTTACTTGAGGAGAGGCAGAAGTAATAACTAAAACTGTTATTTGAGCTGTTTCGGTTAAAAAAAAAAACCTCAAAAAGGTCCTGGAGCAAAATTGTTTCGTGGTTCCTGACCAGAATCTCTGAAGGAGCTTAAAAAAGACGAACTCTTCACAACTAGGTAGTATTCCACAGAGGAAAAAAAATCTCTAAGCAAATATCAACTTCTCAGTATAATCTCTCCCTCTCAGAAACCCTTAAATGATAAAAATGCAGTTTCCAATATGAAAATAAACCTTGCAGGTGCCACAGATAAATGTCATCTCAATCAAATTCATTTTCTATTCCCTGTATGATGAGATAACAGTAAAATTAATTAAATTGGCTAGGAAAAAAAAGAAAAATGGAAGAAGAATAAAGAATGTGTTTTGAAATACTGGACAGAGGGAATTTTGAGCCAGGTTATTGTCCAAACCTAGAGAAGTTTACAGCCAGTTAGTTCTTATCTATCACTGATGTCTATAGAGTTCAAATGTATTTACACATGTATGTCTATGTTGACTGTGTATAAATATTTTTTCTTATTTTGAAATTTGCTTTTATATTGCACTGTGAAAAGAAGGAAAATAAGCAAGTCCAAACCTTTCATTGAAAATATTTTGCTTGGCTCTTTTTGCAAAGCATCTAATCTGACATGATGTCGACTAAGATGAGAACAGTGAGTACCCTGCATGCAACTGATATTCATGACATTTGAATTCTGGGCTAAATCTACATCAACATTTTGGCTGCACCTGTTTTCACACAACTTTGATGGAAGGGACAACAGAACTCAACATTTAAACATCTATACGGTTCAGTTAAACATAGGTATTCTATCAGAGTTTTCTTAGACTTTCCATGACACCTTGAGTTTGGTAGTTTTCTTCTTCCTTTAGTGTGCTTTCTTTTGCTTTCTTCTCTGAGCCCATATGTGCGAATTTTTAAATTCTTACCTTTTTTATGTTCATTAATAAATAGAATCGCTTATGTTCTAGGCAGCGTGATGGCTACTTCTACAAAGCAAAACCTGTAATTCTTTGTAATGATGGAAGTGGAAGCCCTTTTTCAGTTAATATCTCACTGCCCTCTACTGTATACGTTGGAAAACTGCACTGTGGTAAATGCATTGGATTTCAGCAATGTGATAGAACTCGTTCACTTTTAGAGGAATCAATATTTCTTAAACAGATGACCATGTCTGATGATACTCAGTATTGTCCATAAGGAAAGAACATCAGATTTTATTATTGCTCAGTTGGTCTATATTCAGGCCAGATGAAAAGTAGATGTGTAGCTGGTGAGAAAAATAGTACCTCACTTTGTTTATTCTTGCCCTAAATGGTAAAAATTTTAATTTCTTAATAGATATGGCAAAAAAACCCCACAGCCAGTGGGATTAAGATACAGAAGCTTAGGATAAGTTGATATTTTTTTTAGTTGAGGAGTTACTCTTTGATTCTTTTAAATCAGCTTTCATCTCACTAGCTGATGTATGGTGTATACAAACACCAAGTATATGCAATATTAAGTCTTGGTTGGGCTATAATAATTTATCTAAGGTTTGAAATTATTAACTTGTAAATATAATGTTAGGATTCTCTCTGTCAGGAGCTGACTAAGATACTACTCATGTTATCTCTGCACTACCAGTGCTTTTGTAATGATTTACATAGAAGTAAAAAGGTCTACTCAAGATAGAAATTTCCTTAATTTTCATCAGGAAAGCTGACATCAAGTAGACAAGAATGAGTGAAAACCACCAAACTGTGCATTTACATAAGGGAACTAATTTTCTTAGTCTATTACTAATTTTAGTAGGCTGGGAATACATATGATTTATACCATTAGCTATCACTATTGCACCAAAAAATACAAAAGACCAGTAGGCCTGCAAACTCAAGCACTTCAAAGCTGAAAAAATGCCTTAATTTGTTCCTTCTTTCTGTCAGTTGTGATGAAGTTTATAATTATAGTATGTTATTTTCTATTTTTATTCAGTAATTTTTCTAAGGCCTCATTTGCTCAACATTATTCAGCCCTTGCAAATGAAGAAAGAGTGATAAAATAATTCATTGCTGTTCTACAGTGTCCATTGTTACTGTGTTTCAGTGCTTTGCAAACCTCAGTCAACCTGCCTTTACGGACTCTGGTATATTGGGATTAGAAATGGTCTTGTGGGCAGCTGATGTACTTGATGTGATCAAACCATCCCTTCTGTTGTCTTCAGAGGCAAACACGTTTTTGCAGGACTTCTTGAAATGACATCAAAGATTTGCCCAGGAAAACAAGAAACTGATTTCTGGCATTTGACCTTTTCTGTCCCATCTCCACAACCTTCTTGCTCCTTTTTCAGCATCACCATCCAAGTCCCAATGTCTTCACTCCTTGTCCAAAAAGGCTATTATTCCTCCTGTAGCAGACCATTTTCAGCTTAAATTTGTTGGCATTAAAAACAACTGCAAGCTAGCTTAGGAAAGCCATCATGAATCCAGTAGCAGGTGACATTGGTAGAGATGCCTGTGACGTGTTTTGCTGTTATTAAAGTTCTTTGTGCCCTCTTTCTGTGGGCTGCTTGTCAGCGCTGGTTTGTAAATCAGGCTTTTAGGAAGAGGCTGATTTTGTAGCAGTGAGGAACCTTTATCTTTCACTGGGTCTCTGTTTATAAGATTTCTTAACAATTTGTGCATTTTTCTGGCACTTTCAGTATCCAAAATTTTTAACCCGACCAAAAGCCCCAGGAAATAAATGACCTCTGGGGAATAATTTCTGGACTGAATCCTTTGTTTGCCTGATTGTTGGATTTTTGCAGTCCGTGTTTATGTGTAGTTTGATGTGTAGCGCAAACAGGGAGTAAATGATGAGACAGCCATGGGTATGTGCAGGACAAAAGTTGTCCTGCCAGAGAGGGCTCCTCCAGAGGCTGGCATCTGCCATCTTTCTGATGAGTTATCTGACTGATTAATCACTGAGTATCTCTGTCATCTTTCCACTGCTGTCATTAGTTACCTGGTGTCATCTGTCCTTTAGAGATATGGCTTGAGTGTAATAACTTTTCTTCCTTACCACGCATATGAAATGCTGCTTCACACAGGTTCCATGATAGAATTGCAGCCATAGGAGAATGATGTACAAGTATGCAACATTCAGCTCCTGAAAGAACAAATGAAAGGGAAGAAAAGACTAAAAGGTGCATTTAGCAAGGCCTACTGTTCTCCCAGGACACCGTTGTGCCTTTGCTGTTAGCAGTGAAGGTTGTGCATATGAAAATCCAAAGAAGTGATTCAAGCAGACACTTGTAAATCCTATGATTCAGTAATCAACAGGGAAGAAAAAATCTTTTAAATAAAGAAGAGATTATTAAATATTTTGATAACTCTAAAATAATAATTTGTATGTGAGAACGCTGCAAAATTATTAGGGAATTACACTGTGAGATAAAGCTGCAGGTAGTTGTTACTTTTCCTTAATTAAACGTTTTAAATTTAAATCCTTGCTGCCCTCATGTGGATGTATGCTGTGTTTGCCTGCTGAAACTGGCAATGGACAGGTTTTGTTAGAAGAGCAATACGTAAAACTGTGTTTGTACAGTGGATGAAGGATAATTCAAGTACTGAGCTGATGCTGTCTAAGCCAAGATCTTAGAAAAATGTGGCTGCAAGTCACTTTGAATACTTTGGCTGCATTTTATTTCTGGAGAACTAGGAGTGCCCTTAGTGTTAAGAATCTGCTGCGCAAACTCTGTCTGGAGAAAACTGCCTTTGCAGCTCACAGAAGGTGATGAAGGCTCCTTCTGAACCAGGTAGTGTGTATCCCAAACTCACCAGGTGGTTCCATCCAGAAGGAACATGCAATATTTTGAGACACCGTTGAGCTCAGGGTATCAGACAAACCAGAGAACTGAGCATGTATCTCTAATATACCAGCACGCAGCAGTTGTAGGAGCAACACTGATAAAATCATACAAAGACAACAAAAAAGGAAGAAAAATAGTTCAGCAAGAGCCAAGTTAAAAAGTTATTTTCATAGCTGTTACTCTCTGGTGTACAGACAATTGCTGGATGTATTACCATAAGTAATGTTTTTTCAGGATTTCATGTTGGAACTGCATTATTACCTGTATGTTATTGTACCATTACGTATATGTTATCATGTCGTTAGATGTTGTGGTTCATTGTTAGCTAACAATTGTGTTTTGTTGCGTAGTGTATATAGTATATAGTGTAATAATGCTGTAAAGGTACTAATCACTGGGATGAACTACTTAGAATTCTATAACATTGTAATAAAGGGGTTGCCAATCATGCTTCTGTAAAATAACCTGTGCAGAAATATGAGATACAGAATGACAGATAATCTTTTAAAGCTTTTATTTGCTAGATAGTTGAATGCTGAATCCTGCTAAGTTTCAGATCTCTCTTAGTCCCTATACATTTCAGTGTGTACTCATGACTTTACAGAGTATTAAACAAATTTTGTAAATCATCCTCAGAGCTGACTCCGATAATAAAAAATAAGGACCTCTTTTTTTAGACAACCAGAGATAAATAATACTTCTTAAAGAAAAGTTAGCTAGTTAGTATGAAAGGGAGAATGCAATCAAAGTCAAAAGAGGAATACAATAACCTGAACAGTGCTTGGATATCCCACTCTTTTCATGAATTATTTATATTTTCCTCCATTGCTGTTAACACCAAAGACTTTCAAAAACAAATTTCTGCGGTCATAAAATAAAGATTGAAGCTGAGACCTAAAGGGAAGGCCTGTGACGGGGAAAGGAGAAGCAAGGCACATGGCTCTCTGCCAGATGACAAGCAGGCGAGTTATCACTGGGAAGGACGTAATGTCACCTCAAGAGTGGTGCTGGCTGCAGATCCCAGGCAGCTGCAGCTGGATGATGTGCTCGCCTGGGCGCTGTTTCTGATCAGTAGGGCTCTATATAGCCTGGGTGGATCAGACTTTATGTCTCGATGTTGTCACTTTCTGCCCTGTGAAGTAATACTAAAACCTGCTATTCGTAGCGGTAAAAGCCTTCTAGAGAGAGAGTCCTTTTGCTCTCCCCTCTCCTTTGCTTCACCCAGGAAGTGCCTTCTCTGTGTAGCAGCGGGTTCTGGACTATATACAGCATTGCTTCTTTTCAACTGCCCCAGCAAAGCCAAGGGCAGCTTGGAGAGCCCTGCTGCTTCCTATGGAGGAAGGGACTTGGGGTCAGGGCTCTTACTCTCTGGAGCAGTGGGCACAGTGAGGTGGGAGGGAGGCCGGGCACAGCTCCCTCCGACGAGATTCTCCATGCCCAGCCCATGGCTCAGGGTGGAGGGAGCTGCTGCCATCCCAGCCCTGGGAGAGAGAAAGCCTCCTCCATCGGCTTCTCCTCGCCCTCCAGTTGGGAAACTGGGAGAGTTTGACTCCCAGATCCTCTTTGAGAATCTACTTTCCACATCATGAACATCATGTTCTTCAGAAGACATCTGTAGCAAGGTATTCAGAAGGTACTTCTGTTCATCGTGCTTTTGCTGGCAGAATAAGCACTGTAATTGAAATCTGAATTTGGTAAAAGTTCTCCTGTGTGTGGACTTAAGCAGCATGCTTTGTTTGAACTCTCTAGTCTTTCTAGTAAGTTTTTTCTTACTAATCTCTAATCTCTGTTATGTTCTAGTAGCAGTATGGGAACCAAGGGTTAGCCAAGAAATACCTTTTATATTCAGCTTTCAGGTTAAAATGACAGTTGGAATTTGGGACTGTCAGCATCGCCAGCCATCTGGATTTCCTCTGTGTGGTTTAATATTGTCCTGAAAATAATGAAACTTGCTCTGTACAACAGGACACTCAGAACTATAGTGAGCAGCCAAAGAGCTCACTGACAAAACAAATTATCCGGTATCAAGGGCACAGCAGTACTGCCTCCGCATGGTTGCTACTCCATGGCATGTTAAAGAAGGCGATTCGCCTTTGGAGTGCCATGGGGCAAAAGCAGGTATGGGAACGACTGCTGCAGAGCAGCAAAAGCACCAAAATGTGTTTGTCGTACAATGACACATCAAATCACTGCTTCTATTTCTGTTTTAAGGGTATTTTATGGGAGAGTGCTGACAATCTGATTTGATGCTTGTGTTACAGGAGCTACTTTGTAATGCTCAGACAAAGATACCGGGTGGGTTGTGTGTCATTTTATCTGTGCATCTCAGTTTTCAGAGGAAAACTAATAGGATCCTTCACTATGTTAGAGTAAGCATTTACTCTAGTACTCTGGAAGAGATCGTAGAGAAAACTAGATGAGGCATTGACTGGAGTTTATATTTCTTTTACTAGTTGGTCTGTACAGTGAAAAACCTCAGAGAGTAAGATCACTGAGCAAATGGGATAGCAAAACTCCAATGAATCTCTAATTGATTCTGCTAGTCTTCTGAGAATCAGTTGACCAGCATCATTGGTCACTTGTTTCAAATTGTTTCCCCTCAGCTACTGCTTCATTAAGTATTTCAAAGATCCGGGTTAAAAACACTGGCACATTTAAAGTTCAAGTTACAAGTGTTGAACTATACATTCATCCCAGTTCTGATGCCTTACAATATATCAACTAGTAGAGTCACATAATAAAATTTTCATATGTAAATTTCTATAATTCAAACCATCTTGTTGTAATGCTACTTTTTGTCAAGTATTCTTTCCCTCTGACCTCATTAGGTGGGCCTAGTCATTAGATACAGTGTTACTAAAGAGTTTTAACTTAAAAGCTGCTTTGATTAATGATTGGTTGGATTGAGGTTTTACTGTGTAGGATTAACTAGATTTAAAAATGGCAAAATGCCATAGCAGCATTAATGCCAGACTTTAATGAGAAGCAGAAGTAAACCCCAAGGACTCGTATGTTTTTAATATGAACTAAACTCATGTGCTCATTACCTTAGTGTTCTGTCCTATTTTATATAGAAGTATTCCAATAATTCTTAAGGAATAGTAGCCTAGACAGCATACTACAAATATGTAATCTGAAGTATATAACCCTATATTGGTAATGAATCATAAATTTTGATAATTTTAGAATTAGGTTTATTCAGTGTTGTTATGATATAGAGAAAAATGCCTCATACTGCTTTAGGCCTTTTTAATAGGAAAGAATATGGAAGTAAGAAAAAAAAACAGACTGGCAAACATTTCTCCCAATTCATAATGTACTAATAATATGGATGAAAAATACTTTTTCTCATTTTTATGTTGTCTGCTACTTGAATTTCATTTTACTGTCTTCTAAAGTTCATTTAGTTCTCCTGGAAGTTTACAAAGGTGGCACAACTGGAGATTAATAACCTTATTTTTTTACCATTGATCACATATTTCAGTATATGATACTGCCAAGAAAACCCAGACCGTTCTCACTCCAGGCAGCATTTGGTCATCTCCTTAAATCCTACTAGACTTGATAGGATTTAAGCATATACTTGAAAGGTAATGCATTGCTGAATGAGGGCCTTTGTATCTAGCATTTTTTCAGTCCATGGTATCTTTGCTGAGATAATCAAAGGGCACTGATTTATTTTTAGAGTTAAACAGGAAAAAACTTTCCCATCCTAGGAGCCTGAGAATACTTTTTCCTCCATTGATCCTAATTTTTGGTTATCTTTCAGTGAACTTCCAGTAGTAAGAAGGGTGTAATGAAATTTTTGTTTCTGCACATGAATGTACTGTGAGAATTAGGCAATAATAAGCAATAGCAACAGTTCTTCGCTGAGGCGGAACTGTTTCTGCCAAAGCATCTAGGACAACATCCAACTAAATACTTGGGCCATAATGCCTAATTTCTCATTGAAATCACAGATATATTGGACTTGACTTAAATAGGATTACTCACTCAAGCAAATTTACGCAAGGGTCTGAGGCACACGTCCAGCTTTCAGTGAGTTAGCAGTCTACGTACTCGTTTGGCTCAGGGCCCCAGGCACTTGCATAACATTGCTTGCGTGACTTACCCTGCTGAAAGTGAGACCTACATCAACATGGTTACTCATAACAGCAAAATTGTGCCTGTGGACGAGTGCTGACAGTCAGGGATCCTGCTTCTTCTCGTATCATGTTGGAAACTTCTGGTTTTGCTTATGGTTGAAGCTCATTTGTTGACATTACCTTTGCAGTCCCATTGATAATTTCTGTACCAGTGAGTTTCTCAACTAGTCTCATATCACTTCTGTATTCCTTACTTAGTAAACTCATTGATATTATTTTGTTCCTTTTTTTTTTTTTAGGGAGAAAGCCAACTAAAACAAAGGACAAGAAAAAGAAGAAAAAAAATTTGATGGAGAGGGCTCAGAAGCAGCACAGCATCTTTTTAGCAACCGATAAAACAAGCCAATAAAGACAATCAAGTCTTTAGACTAAAGAAAATCAATTCTTTAATATATTTTTTTGCAAAGTGCACAAAAGCTGCTATATGCTCCTGCCCATGGATGCACTACGATTCAGCTGCTTTGACAGTATTGGTGGCAAATAACTTGTGAAATAAAAGCCCACAAGCTTGTTTGTTTTATTTATATATTTTTTATTTTATTTTTCCTCTCATTTTTGACCTGAAGACTTCAAGGTCAGGAGCGCACTGAGTTGAATCAGTGGAAGTGGTGCTGAAGTGCGTCAAAGGTTTAGGCCTGAGTTGACTGGTCAAGATGTTGACACAGAAGGGAAGCCAGAAAGAAACTTATGTATCATCATTAGGCGGACTTGTGCATATTTAAATAAATAAAAAAAAAAAGAAGTCTTGAAGGTGTAGGTACTATTGCATTTATGGCTTTTGTTTCCTATATTTGTACATTTCAAGGGTAAATGGGTATGACTTACCTACTTAGCATTAATGTACATTGTTCTCAGCACCTGCTACATTGAAACAGTTGTATAATAAAACTGCTTTAAGACAATATACCAAGGGAATTACTGCTTAGACTTACAGAAGCACAACAGACTATGTGTACATATTACTCTGTCTACATATAAATGAACATATTTACTGTACATCTATGCATTTTTATGTATAACACTTTATACATCTTTAAAGTTATGTCCTGTTGGCTTTAGTTAATATACTTTAAAATAATCCAGTAAATGTTTACTTTTTACTGTGTTTTAAGTATCTTCTCATGTTTCTCAGTAGTTACAAACTGGACTTCCTTTCGCATTTGTAAAGCACATTCAGAAGGCTAAACTACCTTGTACTGATCCCTGCAATGGAGTGTCAGCTCTGAAGTATTCTTGGCAGACTAGTAAACCACAAATCTTTTCTGCTATTCTGTACTCCAAGCTCAGCCTGTGTGTATTTTGTGTCAGCAAAAGAAGTGTGACCTTTTTTAAGATGAGGCACAATGATGATAGAGGTTTTTAATGTCCAGAGAGAAATGATAAGGAAAGTTCTTGGTATCTAAGATTGTACGTGTAGGTTTTTCTCAAATATAATGCACAATGTTTTATTTCTGTTAGTCCCAATTCAGCCGGATACAGCAAACGAATACCTGAATAGGGAAGAAATAAAAGAAAAAGCTCTGTGAGTTCAGTCATTCAAAAATATATCAAACATCAGTGTCCCAGTATTACCAGTTATTTGTGGAAGTGTAGTAAATTTAATCTGCGTTTGGTGTTTGTTGGGTTTTTTGAGGGGCAGGGAAGGAGAGAATTTTCTGTGTAAAGTTAAAATGACTGATGATGTGTAATTTGGCAATCTTGCATTATTGAGCTTGCATTCAAGGAGGTTTTTGAATATTTGCTGGGAAAAGACCACACTAAAATGGTTGTTGTTTATGCTGTCACTTAAAGAAGTTACTCCAGTTCTAGGACTAAAACTTGAATATTACCTACACAAAGCAAGGAAAAAGTAAACCAGATCCCAGACCCCTACAATACTCTTTTTGACATTTACTTTAGAAAAATCCCACAGATCTCAGTTTTAATTGTATAGGTTACATGCTTTACAAATAAACTAGGTCAATAAAGCATCTATAAGCACAAATATATCAGTATATAGCTAGGACAAGTGTTGCTACAAAAACGTACTTATAAGGGCATAGCTGAATGTTCCATGCAAACCAGTTGTAGACTTCCGCTTAACCATGAGGTTTTCACCATCTTTCAATTAGAATATGTTCATATTTACCTAGGAGATAATAGTATTAAGGACAGTAAGATTGTTCTGATCCTGGGCTGCTATTTTAGACATTCAGTGCTCGGAAAAAAAAAAAAAAAAAGGACCCTTAGAACTATAGCTGCCTGTTTGCTTACTGGTTATCAAATTTGGCTGTAAGTGCAGTGAATGCCTTCATACAGTCCTTTCAGTAGTGGTTACAAATATTGTATTAGACATGTCATGGAAAAAATGCTACAAAATACAATAAAATTATGTCACAAGATTCTGAGTAAAATATTTTTAGTCCTTTTTAATTCAAAGAGTGTGTTCCTTTGGAATAGCATACACACAGACAAATTGGAAAAGGTGCATGGATGCAGATTTCCACTCCCATTGGACTGGAAAATTTGAGGGTTTTCCAAACAGCTATTTCATAGATAGTTATGGCATGTATGAAAAGACACTCTGTATTGGATACACACTTATTATTCTTGTCCCACTCACCTTCATATTCAGAATTTCCTTAAGAGTGTAGACACAAGAAAGTTACTCCTAAGCAGCAAGTGCCCTCATGTATTTTCTTCATTGTCCTAAACATCTATTTTTATCCTGCCTTTGCATGTTGGATCCTATCAATGCATTCATAGCACTGAGGTTTTTCTAGCATCGTAGGTCTCCCAAGATTAGAAAAGACTGTTCATCGGATATTAGGAAATAGCTGTTCACCAAGAGGGTGGTCGGTCAGTGGAACAGGCTTCCCAGGGAAGTGGTCATGGCACCAACCGTGTCAGAGTTCAGGAGTGTCTGGATGATGCTTTTAGTCATATGGTTTAGTTTTAGGTAGTCCTGCAAGGAGCAGTGAGTTGGGCCTTATGATTCTCATAGGTCTCTTCCAATTTGAGATATTCTATGATTCTATGATCTTGAGAGATCATCTAGCCCCAATCTCTGTTTGAAACACGGTTAACCTCAAAGTTCTGTCACATCTGCCCAAGGTGGAGAATTTTGCGGCCTCTCTAGACTGTGTTGCCATGTTTGACCACCTTCACAGTGATTTTTTTTACAGAAAACTGCAGACCAGAAAAAAATATAAAGTAACTTTTAATTTCAGATAGCTAAAAATAAATCAAAAATCAATGAAATGCCATATTAACTTTATTTCTTTTATGGGAATTAAAAAACATTGGTAAAATCTTGATTGAAATCTTATAAATTGAGAAGACTTTTCCAGACAGATGAAGATCAAAGTTGGTGCTTCAACTCTGTCATGCTGATGAAATAGAATATAGAATAAAAATAACTGGACACTACCTGCACAAGTGCCATGCTTTTTTATGTGGGTGATGCTGCGGAAGACTGATGCTACCACTTACCAGAGGATGTGAGAGATTTTTAAATTCAAACTGCACTTTTTTCCCTTCACCAACAAAATGTACTTGTCTCTTGACCCTGGTTCACTTTCACTTCCGATAGTGTAAGCCAGCATAAATTCCAGTAAATCTTAGACTGGTGTTATTTTGGACTGGCACCAACAAGAACAACATGTACCCTTCTGAAAGTGTAACCCACAAATTGCTGTCAGCTTTCTGTTTAGTTCTTTACCAAAAGCTCTGTGCTGAACCTGGCACTGTTCCTTTCATGAGAAGCCTCTGTCCAGTAGTGAGGAAACGACATTAACTTTAGGACATGTTAGAGCAGACTGATCTACTGGACACCTGAGAGAAGGGCAGGGCAGTGTTTGAAGTGCAGTTTATTTCAGGATTGAAATACCCTATAAGGAAATTATGACTAGAAAGATCATTCTAAGTGATCCCAGCCTTTATCCCATTGACTAACTTTTCTAGACTTGAACTGATTTTTTTTTTTTTAAATGCAAACTAGCTCAGTTTATGTATAATGAAAAGACAACCTCAATGCCAGTGAAGGTGGATCCTTACTTAAACTGTCTGGAAGTTTATCTGTGGTCATGGCAGCTGTAAAAGAGGCCCAGCCCACTTGTTTTCAGATTGTGTCTTCAGTGACACTGATGTAAGCTTCTTGGTTTTGATTGGGCAATACCACAGATAAACACTGAAAATAGGCTGTTTTGGTTTTCCCCAGTCACTTTTCAAAATAGAAATTCAGCTCAAGAGAACAAACAGTGGCAGTTGGAAAATATGTCTTGGCTTCCAACTCTGTCTTAGCTTCTGAAGAGCCCTGAAGAGAAGGACTAGCCCTGCTCATGCATCCCAGAAGGCCAAATTCATCCTGAGATGCATCAAGAGGAGTGTGGCCAGCAGGTCAAGAGAGGTGATTCTCCCCTTTTACTCTGCTCTTGTGAGACCCCATCTCAAATACTGCATCCAGTTCTGGTGTCCCCACCATAAGAAGATCTGTTGGAGCATGTTCAGAGGAGGGCCACAAGGATGATCCAGGGGCTGGAGCACCTCTGCTGTGAGGACAGGCTGCGGGAGCTGGGATTGTTCAGCCTTGAAAAGAGAAGACTCCAAGGGGACCTAATAGCTGCCTTCCAATACCTGAAGGGAAACTACAGGAAGGCTGGGGAGGGACTTTTTGCAAGAGTGTCCACTGACAGGAAAAGGGGAAATGACTTTAAGTTAAAGGAAGACAGATTTAGATTGGATCTTAGAAAGAAATTCTTCAGTACGAGGGTGGTGAAACTCTGGAATAGATTGCCCAGAGAAGTTGTGGCTGCCCCCTCCTTGGAGGTGTTCAAGGCCACATTGAACGGGGCCTTGAGTAGCCCGATGTAGCTGAGAGGCATCCCTGCCCACGACAGGGAGGTTGGATTAGATGATCTCTACGGCCCCTTCCAACTTAGGCCATTCTATGATTCTATGATTCCCTGTCAGACTTTAAGGGATATTTGTTGGGAAAGATAAGGGTTGTAGGATTTTTTTCTCACTGAAATCCTCTTTTCATCAGAAATTTTGGTGAAAGGTTATGTTTCCTTTCTCTTTCCAGGTGGACTTGGATGTATTGATTGCCATCTTCAGAAGCTAAGGCCCTGAACTGCAGGGAGGGTCCTGATCACAGGGCTGAGGTGTTGGAACTAGATGATCTTTAAGGTGCCTTCCAAGCCAAACCATTCTATGATTCTATGATTCTGTGATTCTATGAGTCTATCTTTGCTCCAAAATTTTTTCAGGCTTTTATTTACACCAAAAATCTCAGGGACAAGGAGTGCAGCCACAGGATTTCTTTGGCACAGTTTGGTACTGTCGTTTTTGGCTCCTTGTTCTCTCGTACACTGTGGCCAGCTTCCGTAGGAGCAGTGAACAGCCCTTCTACCACAAATGCCTTCTAATTTTCTTCTTCTCTTGGCTAGGGCATGTCAATTCAAACTCTAAGGCTAGTCCTAGTACTTTATTTTCTGATCAAATATTTTCTCTGTAGAGAGTTAAAGAGAAAGTCATAGACTAAGTGTTTTATAAACAGATTATGAGAGAAGTAGACAAGCATGCATATTCTCACCTCCATAATCTAAAACAGGAATAGGTATAAGTATATAGTCAAGTATAATGACCATCCCTGATCTAGTGATTGCAGATGCTGAGGGTGTACAAGACAAATGGGATGCAGATAGTGGCTCATGTACTCATACAGTATCACCCATTGGAGGCAGAATATTGAACTATTGTTTTGACCGATTAGAGCCTCTTTTTAGGATTTTGTATAAAAGTATAGTGTTTATTGCTCTACTAAAGACAGTTCAGATAACATGTTTTCTGCCTCTTTTTTTTGCTTCATTATGCATTCATCATGAATTCATAAATTCAAATCAGTTCAATCCTTGTTCAATTGCATTGTTTGTAATCAAAGTCTTGATCAGTTCTCTTGGAACAGTTCTCTTGACTTTAGCATGGTAGGTACAAGGTCCTTATCACCTAAAGGTATATATGACTTTGAACTAAAACCATGAAGAATTTTCCAGTTTATGACCAGGTGATAGAAGCTTCATAGAAAATACCTGGTAGAAGGTAGAAGAAAGAATGTAGAAGAAACATTTTCAGTCTGAATTTTGTATTCAGCTAGATGATGAATGAGCACTGAATGATAGTATTTTAAAAATCTGTACTGAGATGACTAGAATTGTATTTCTTCTGATTATAAATGAGGTTCAGGTCTGCAATGCTGATGATTTGAATGAGGCATTCTTCATTTTAATTCCCATTTTGTTATGTTTTTTCCTTTCATGTGTAGAGTGCAGCACAAGGATTTGGGGGTTTCTGCCTACTCTTTCTTCCCCCTCCCCTCTGCTCCCTGGTGCTCCCTATACCATAATTCAAGGAATTCCCACAGGCTCTAAGCTGCATACACTTTGCAATGTGTAGCTGACTTACAGAGGTTTTGGCATGTATTTCTGGGTCACAGAGCCAGCCACTCTGAAGAAAAGCCAGATGTTATTCATAGAGAGAAAGTAGGTAGCACAGGCGCTCTGGAGAAATATATTACTTATTATGATTTCTCTGGTCAACTTCAGTTTTTGAGGTGTGACGTAAAAAGAAAGTGCAGATGTATTATCTGGGAAGCATCCAAATCCACTTAGAAAAGTGAGATATTTGAGTGTACTAACACTGAACAATATTGGTGTGTTCTAAGTATATAAAAGAGATGGAGAACTCAGCTGTACAACAGAGCTTCCTGCCACAATAACCTTATCATAAACCCAAATTACCTTTTCCCTGTTAAAATGGCTAATTAAGAGATATAAATATAGATGAAGGCTTCTTGAGAAAATACTGGTGGGTTAAGGGTGATGGACCTCTTGCTAACAATGAATATGAGGTGCGCATTTCAGCCTGGACTAATGTATCACCAAGGCATTATTGAAAACCAGTCCTGGAAACCTAGCATATATTTCTTAAGATCTGGAGTTGGTCTTGAAACCTAGAATGGGTCACTTTTGATTCCTAAGCAGAATTTCTTCTGTGAAATATAGCAGTTTATACAAAATCATTCCTGAAGTGTATTTTTAGTTCCATCTGAGTTAGTCGTAAAAAAAAGCAAGCCATCCCTTCTCTCCACATCAAGCTTATGGTAGGAATGCCTTCCTTCAGCCTGCTTTCACCTGCCTAAGTATTCCAGCAGCAAAATTGCCCACCAGCTGTAGCCTATTTTGAATGCTGTGCTTGCCAAGCAGAAGTCACTTTCCTTTCCTGTAGAAAATGTTATGCCACCCCTGCCCTCTATAAATAATTTAAAGATTTTGAGAGTAGATGCTGATGCAAAGTGCAGCAGTCCTGAGGCTGACTGACAGCATCAAGGTCTTCTGTGTACACAGTACTGTGTGTACTTTCTGCCTTGGGAACTCAGCAAGGGTGGGTTGATTAGGCACATTGAAATGTCTGGAGAAACATTGAGTGAATGAGATTATAAATTTGATGGTGATGGTGTTGGTCATCTGTTTTTTGTAAAAACACTTTTGCTAAGCATTCACTGAAGAAAAAAATTATGTTGAAAGTTTTGTTGATGAAAGATCTCACACAGGACCAAACTATTTTAAGCATGACACCCACACGTTTTCCACATGGCATCATGCTATGCAAAGCACACCTGGATCAGCACACTGTAGTTTAAAAACTCTGAAAATATACAGTTATTTCTGTATTAAATAAAGAACACAGGACCAAATGAGACTTAATAGGAAGTCCACCTCAGTATATATACAATCATGACTTGTTAGAGCTTTGATTAGCCTGGCCTAGGCTATTAACAACACTTTTGCCATCCTTTGGACATAGAAACTCAATGAAGTGTGAGCTAAGGTATTTGTAAAGAAGAATAGCTACCTGGAAGGAATATGTGATATCTCTCTATATATGTATTGTTCTGAAAGACTAGATGCCATATGGCCAGAGAGAAGGGTAATATAAAGCCAGTAACTAATTTTTAATTCTTGTCTAAGTGTGTCGGTACAGTTGAGGTGGTACTGCTGAGGACTGACTCACAAGCCTTCTTTTAACTTAACTATTGCAGCTGGGCACTCTGGATTTCCCACCCCTCTTCACAGAATTCACAGACTGCCAGGGCTCACCATCACCAGACTTTCTCCCCAAATTGAAATAGATGGAAATGTGTCTGCATTATAAATTACAGCATCCCAGAAACTGCCATGTAACACACTGGTGTGTTGCATTAATCTTCAGAGTGGAACTGAGAGAGACATGTAAGTGCAGGAGCTTTGTTAGATCTTCCAGCTGAATCTGTCAATTTTGCTGAGGTGAAGCCATCAGATACCCCTGTGTTCATCTTCTCTGTGAGCTCCCAGAAGGCTGGCAGAAACTAAAGTCAATCACCATGACTTTGAGCAGGCACAAATCTGTAAAAATACCGACGGCTTTTTTTTGAGGAAATTCAGTCAGATGCAGACAAAGATAAAAAAAACAACCCACATTCCAAAATCTTTCTGTGCAAGCTGAAGAACAGTAGAGTCTTAAGCTAGCAAGAATCCTGCCCTTGACCTTTTTGGAAGTTAACATCAGATGTAATCAGAAGCATGGGCTCACAAATGCCAGTGAAGTCTCTCCACAGGTAGATGCTATTCATCTCTAGACCTTCAAAACAAAGTATGTCTAAAAATGTTTGTTGTAGTTACATCTTTAATAACTGCTTAATAGTAGTGGTAATAAAGACAGAAAAAATATTTTGTGTATACTGAAATAAAAAATGTCAGTAGCACAGGGCACTCCTATCTTAAGAGGAAAGGAGGCCATCTCACAGGCTACAACCAGCTGTATCTCTAGAGCTGTGCAAAACTATGTGCCATACGGGGTAGCACACGACACATTCAGATAAGTAGTTGAAGATCAGATACATGGATAAATCTGGGCAGTATTTTCTTTGCAAATTGGGACACAAAACTTACTATTCATTTCTTAAAAGCTGGCCTTGTAGATTAGATCTTTACTTCTTCCCATTCAGTGTACATAGGTGAACTTGTTGCCTTCTTGAGGAATAAATCCTTTTTCTGGTCTTCATGAAAAAGGCAGGATTTCATCGGTGGAGGACAGTAACAACTGAAAAACTAGTATAAGCTTATTAAGCCCTCGAAATTCTGAAAATGCCCTCACTTCTTCCAAGTGTGTTATTTTAACCAATCCTGGTATCTCTGGATCATGGGAGAGATAGAAAGCATGTGTGCAAATAAGAACTTCTCAACAGCATTGGAAGCCATTGGCTTGGACCCAGTGTCTTGCATATTCAGTGCCAGTTCTGCCCATTGCTATGTGGAACACTGTGAACTTCATAATTGTTACTTAGGTTTTTAGAGAAAATTCTAGGCCTTTAATTTTTGTTCTTTGGTTAAAAAAAAAAACAAAACATTTTTCCCATGAGTTGTTTATTTCAGTAAAAGACTCAAAGGGAGATGACTGCAAACTGCTAACCAAAACTGGGGTACAACTGGTATCGGTCAAATGGCAAAACTACTTTTCAAATAAAAATTCAAACTTAAGTGTCTACTTTATATACAAATTACAAGTTCAAAGGATTCTCTTGATGCGAAATATTTGTTAACAGGAAGCATAGGAGTCAATGTAAAAATGCGAGGTATTAGAAATTAAGTGCTATCTTCGCAATACCTTGTCAAATGTGACCATTTTGTTTTTCAGTAATGTTTTAGTCATATTTCAAATGAACTGAGTACAACTGCAATTTTAATGTAAAAATTCTCTATACCCTCAGGTATTTGCCATGAGGAACAATGCCAAGCTGAGGGTACTGCTAAGAACATTCAGGTTAGAGAAATAATAGTAAGATCCTGAACAAAACTTCAGACAAGACAACATTTTTTCTTTTTCAATTTGTATAAAACCATAAAGCTACCTTTATGAGGAGGCAGTAAAGGAAATGAACTGTGTTGAGCTTGTTGGCAGCTCAACATTTATTTTAGTTCTTTGCTTCCTTGAAATTGTGTCAGAGGTTTTGTGCAAATATTTCCATCTAAAATGATGTATTTGGTAAGAGTGCTGCAGAAACAAACGGGTTTCAATCTCTAATTGAAAATGTAAAAATAGCACATAATAATAAAAAAAAGAATTAAAGTGCTTTTATTAAGGAGCTCATTTAGTGGTTCCCTTTCATTGTCTCATACTTTGCGTCAAGTGGTAGCTAGTAATATTTTTTTGCAGACAGTAATGGGGACCTAGAATAAAAACAGATGCTTCACTTCACAAAAATTGATGTTCTCCAGTGCCCCTGCGCTACAGGATCTGTGATGTTACCCTTCTGTCTCTTAGGTAAGAGTCTGTTCAAATCCATTTAACCTATAAGCCCGGGTTTTTAAGAGGGTCTTGGCTGAACACACTGTACTTGAGGCATATGCCACAGCCAGTCCAAATCAGTGCTTCTGCAGTCAGCAAGCAGTCGCTTGCACACATGAGCTGATGCTGCAGGTTTTTCTGGCTCACAAGTAGGAATTACCATAACTTGTCGCAGCTGTGGGGTATTGCAGTGTTAATCCTCCTCTCAAGAATAAGTCACTCGGGTGAGCACTGAGGCCACAGTGTTCTGCAAGGAAACCCATTTGCACAGAGCTGGCATTTTATTTAACAGCCTACGTTAGAAAGCTGTTAGGGAGAGGTGTGTGTGGTTTTCCCATCAAGAATATTTTTCATGACTGGCTTTCTTCCTCAGTTCTGTGAGTGAGATTTTGCAAAACACATGGGGCCTAAATATTCATGTCCCAAGCATTGTTCTTTAGCACTCTTCCAATTGCTCACTTGACCTCTATGCGTGGATAACTTTGACTAGATGTCATCATTCTGATTAAAAAATAGTGAAAAGGCAGGAGCTGCTCTTCTTGATATTAAGAAATAGCAACATCACACAACTACTGGTGCAGCCATTCTCTTACCTTCTGCTACTTCTCTTGTGAACCCGTCGGAGATCCCAAGCCTAGTGTAGTTGAGGGAGAGGCACATGTTCAACTCTAGCTGGAGAACTGTCAGAGAATGCCTATATCTACATGATGCTTGCAAAGTAGAAGGGCAGAGACAAAACTTTCCCCAATGTTAAAGCAAATTAAAGGATCACTGGCAGAAATACCTTTAAAAGAAAAAACCAAAGCAAGACCTCTGGTCGTGCTGCTGTCTGCCGACACAATGATCAAAACCATGATGTGGATGGTCATCAAAATGTCCCAAGTAGTACTTTTCATAACTGAATCTCTACCTGTCTCCTCCATGAGATCTGGACCGGATGAGATTTACCAAAGCAACCAGGCTGCTGCTCGGACATCAGCAATGTGCATCTTGTAAAGGAGCAGTTCAGCCACTCTGCAAGTGCTGCAGAGGGAATAATCTGTTCTGTTCACTTCTGTACAAGACACACCAAAATTAAACTCTTCTGAGTATCAGCTGCCTGCTACAATACTTGGTAAGGCTGGGATCCTTCCTTAGGATTAATGATACATATTCAAGCGGCCACCAAGACTGAAGAATTTAAAATCCTCAAAATCTTCAATTTCTGAATTAAATCCTCAATCATGTCTCATGTTTGTTGCCTTCATACATTTTCCTTGACTTGCTGTCTCCTCATAAAATCCTCACATCCCATGCTATCCTTTAATTCAAGCTCTCTGCAAAAAACAAGTGAAAATATTCAGCATTGCACAACAATAATGTTTATAATAGCGGAAGATATCAAGAGTGTAACTAAAATAGTAGGAAAGATGTATTAGCTCAAAGATGTATTAATAAATTTAATGTTAAAGGTAGACCTTCAAGAAGTAAATATTGGAATCAAACCACAGAGACAGCTCAAATTGTATAAGGCTTTGAGGAAGTATGGAGTGCTTTGCTGAGCAGAGTTCTGCAGTGTGAATGCTAAAATCTGCATTAAACTTAATGCAGATTTCTGTGTGTCATAAAACTGAATAGAAGCCAAATAAGACATTTTGCTTTTTTGTGTAAATCGGAAGTCAAAGCAGCACAGAGAGGGACTGATTGACTGTTGTTTGCCCTCCATGCCTGTAATAAATGTGGCCAAGTGAATAGCAGCACTTCATTTCTTTCTACTTTGTCCAGGCCCTTCTGGACAAGACTCTTGAAAGAAAAGCTGCTGCAGAGGAAGAGGGCAACAGCGTTCCAAAACTAAGACAAAATATTTTTGTCCTTATTAGCATGAAAACTAAGAGCAGCCCGAAATGTTCTTGGGCTTTTTATAATTTCATTTAGCAACTTCAGTGCTACAGCAAGTGTGAAGAAGGGAATTGTCACCCAGAGAGAGGCTGACAAGTCTTCAAAGAAGAGGAAACAGAGGCTTCAGCTTCATGCCTGCAGAAGGCCACAGACTGTCCAGGGACTCTGGTGGGGCATGCGACTAGAGAGGGGCATGGTGCCGATGGTGCAGCTGCAAAGAGTTGTGCTGGAGCCCCCTCTATTACAACTGTCAAATATTGCCTCCAAGAAACAAGGAAAATGATTCATTTTTAATAGCAGTCCTTGCCACAACATTCTCCATTATTGCCTTCAGAGAGATGAAGAAGGGGACTGCTCTGAGCACATCATGTCCTAGGATTTTTTGAACAACCCTTCATCTGACTGTGCCTCAGTTCCTCTGATCTTAATTTGTACCATAACTTTGTTTAATTATCACTCTTTTGTTTCAAAAGTAATATGTTGCCTGCCATTTTTTTATTAATACATTAGTGTTACATTACTGACAGCTGTTTGAAAATTTTACTATTTTACTATTATTTCCCAGTCTGAGCAAGCAGATTTCCATACACTATGTTCCTTACACATAGCCATCTCTGCTTAGGTAGAAACTAAAGACACTGGTTTTTTTGATTGCCTGGGATTTCTTCTTCCTTAGTCTCAAGCTCTATGAAAAATACTGATGTGTCCATCTATCATACAAGGCTGTTGATTAGAGATATATTATCTTTTAATAAGATATCATCTACCGATTAATAGCTCCATTGTTTTTCTGGCCATTGCACAAAAGAAGAAAATGTTCCACTGCCTTGCCAAAATTTCCAGTGAAAAATTTCATAAACTAGGTATTATAGAGCAGAAACTGTGCCATTATATTTATGGTCATCATAACAGTACACTTAAATTTTGCCAACATTTTACACTGATGGAAGGGACAAAATAATTCCTGACAATTTTCTGGCCCACATCATGATCATCATCATGATGCAGGACACTGTGTGTGTTAGCATCTACGGCTAGTCAGCATGGTTGCTCTTACATCCTAGTGAGGGATATTTTGGAGAGTGCCCCTCTTTTTATCTACTTGCCATGTGATTTTGTTCAAGCATAGATGGAAGATACATGCACATTGTGATTCATGCACTTGTGGGTGATTTCCAAGGAAACAAAGCTTACTCATCTTTCTTCTCCTGGAATATCCCCAAGGTTGCCTAAAGCTTCTGGTCAATGGCACGTCCACATCTTGTAGAATTTGGCCTCTAATGCCAGCTCTGGGTTGCTCTTGAAATACCTTATATAGTCCTGTCGTGTTGATTTCCAGTTAACCTCCCTGTTTTTCTAAATATCCTTTCATCATACGCTTTTCTGGAACAACTGCCCGCTGGCCCCATTGTGCTGATTTGCTGTTACCTTCCACGGGAATAAAACAGGACTATCAGCACTGTGGAGAAAGACTACCACAACACTTTCAGGCTTAGTAAAAAGAAATTAATTACTTTATCATCTTCAGCCCATATGTAATCTCTAATTGGTTTCACTGTTCAACAGAGTATAATAGGATGTTATTATCTAACAACTAATATGTTCATGTTTGACTTCTTGCTAACAGTTTAACAGTTTTGCATCAGAAGAAGATTAACAGATTAGATTTCACAAAGAACCCACAGCACACAAATCTTCAAATGATCTTCTCAAAGGAATAAGAACCAAAATAAACACTTCTTAAAAATAAGGCAGTTGATCAAAATTGACCACTGCTTCCTTTGAAAGTAATCAAATGAAGATTTGTGGGTAAAAGTCATCCTCTGCAAGCTGAGAGATTGTTTGATATTTTTAATGAAAATCTATCTATTAATAAAGAATTTAAAGTACTTCATTCTGCCTAAATTCAGAGCAGAACAGGCCCTTCATATGCAAGTAATAATGAGTACAGAACACTTTTTTTTTGTTGATCTTCACATAATAAAAGATATTGTAAAGACAGCAGCTAGATAAGCCAAAAATAGCTTGGACTTCAGATTTTTTGTTAATTCAGATTCAGTTTGTTCACAAAATAAAAGGACAGTTTCTGCTCCCCTGATATTAAACACTACCTGGATAATCAAGTACTATTTGACTCAAGAAATATGGTGTGCAGCTTGAATAGAGAAGGGACATTTGGCTGTCATAGCTTTTAGTAACAGAACAGTGTCTGGTTTCCAAAACCATTCTGATGCAGAACTACAAAGAAGAAGTCAGATCCACTAAACCTGGAAAAATTCTCGAAGAAATGTCAGCAGATTTTGGTGTGTCACTTCAATAGCATTTTTATTTAAAAAATTGTCAGAAAATACCCAAGAAACCTTGTCTATGGAATTTTATCCAAGAAACTGTCACAGAAGACAATGGCAGGGATTGGATGAAAGAACTGCCCATTTTAACCAAAGATCAGGTTCGTGACCATCTGATGAACCTGAACGTGTAAGTCAGTGGGACCCAATGGGATACACCCAGAGGTGCTGAGGGAACTGGCAGATGACGTTGCTAAACCCCTCTCTTATATCCCAAAACTCATGGCAGTCGGGTGAAGTCCCCACTGACTGGAAAATGGGAAACATAATCCCCATTTTCAAAAAGGGAAATAAGGAGGATCCGGCGGACTACAGGCCAGTTGGTCTCACCTCCGTGCCTGGTAAGATTATGGCGCAGATCCTCCTGGAGGCACTGCTGAGGCAGAAGAATAACGAAGAGGTGATTGAGTACAGTCAACATGGCTTCACCAAGGGCAAATCGTCACAACATCAACAGAAAAGGGAAGAGCAACTGACGTCATTTACTTGGGCATGTGCAAAGCCTTTGATACTGTCCCATATGACATCCTGCTCTCCAAGATGATAAAATATGGATTTGATAGATGGACAATTAGGTGAGTAAAGAGCTGGCTTGATGGCCACACCCAAAGAGTGGCTGTCAATGGGTCCATGTCCAAGTGGAAGCCACTGACAAGTGGAGGCCCTCAAGGCAGAGTACTGGGGCCAGTCTTGGTT
>NW_009703223.1:447-1181 GCF_000703405.1 Apaloderma vittatum | reverse complement strand
TGACCCCAAGCTGTGGGGGGCGGCCAATACACTGGAGGGTAGGGATGTCATCCAGAGGGACCTTGACAGGCTGAAGAGGTGGGATGAGGCCTACATACCTCATGAAGTTCAACAAGGCCAACTGCAAGGTCCTGCATATGGGTTGAGGCAATCCCGAGCACCAATATAGGCTGGGCAGTGATTGTCTTGAGAGCAGCCCTGAAGAAAAGGACTTGGGAGTACTGGTGGATGAGAAGCTCAACATGAGCCGTCAGTGTGCACTTGCAGTCCAGAAAGTCAATCGTGTCCTGGGCTGCATCAAGAGATGCGTGGCCAGCACGTGGAGGGAGGTGATTCTCCCCCTCTACTCCACTCTCGTGAGACCTCACCTGGAGTACTGCATCCAGTTCCGGAGCCCACAGCACAAGAAAGATCTGGACGTGCTGGAGCGTGTCCAGAGAAGGGCCACAAGGATGATGAGAGGGCTGGAGCACCTCTGCTATGAAGATAGCCTGAAAGAGTTGAGGCTGTTCAGTCTGGAGAAAAGAAAGCTCGAGGGCTGGAGCACCTCTGCTATGAAGATAGCCTGAAAGAGTTGAGGCTGTTCAGTCTGGAGAAAAGAAAGCTCGGAGGAGACCTTATTGTGACCTTCCAGTATCTCAAGGGGGCCTACAAGAAAGCTAGTGAGGGACTTTTTAGGATGTTGGATAGTGATAGGACTAGGGGGAATGGATTAAAGCTAGAGATGGATCGAT
>NW_009703223.1:0-384 GCF_000703405.1 Apaloderma vittatum | reverse complement strand
GGGGTGGAAGCCCCATCCCTGGAAGTTTTTAAGGCCAGGCTGGATGGGGCTCTGAGCAGCCTGATCTAGTGGGGGATGTCCTTGTCCATCAGGGTTGGAACTCGATGATCTTTAAGGTCCCTTCCAACCCTGACAATTCTATGATTCTGATCCTTCTTTATCTCTAAGCAGTATCAGAGAGTGATGTGTGTGTGTGTCTAAGTTTACTTCAGTGTTCTCACAGAATTACAACACGGGAAGCTGCTCTCTTGGCATTTCCATCTTGGCCAGAGCCGAGCATTGCACAGTTCTAGGAAACACGCAGGTTGGAAAGCAGGGTCAGTTTCCGAGGGGAACGGGCACGGCGGGGCGGGAGGAGAGGAGCTGCGGCTCCCAGGAGCTCGG
>NW_009703222.1:45325-47430 GCF_000703405.1 Apaloderma vittatum | reverse complement strand
GGCTGGTCGCAGAAAAGGGGAGGTTGGGGAGGGCTGAGCATCCTTTTGTGACCGTTCTCAAAAGAGTCGTCCAGACCGTTCTTGCCATCCGGGCTGTGATCCCAGCTCTCCTGGTAATCGAAGATGCCGCTGCTGTCTCTTCGCAACCTGAAAAACGGCACAAGAAAAGCTCAGTCCTCCCAGCTCCGCTCTCGGCGAGGTCTGATTTCTCACAGAGTGGGTCTGCACGAGCGGTACGGACCCCGCTCACCTGGGTTTGGGAATGACGGTGAGGCAGTCGCCGGTCTGCGCATCCCACACTCGGATCTGGCCCACGAGGCAGCAGCTGACGAGCAGCATCCCGTCGCTGGCCAGGCACTCGATGTCCTGCGAGGGGAGAACGAGGCAGAGGCCTTGGGATCCCGGCAATCGCCTCGCGGGCGGCTGAGGAACCGTGTAGATGTTAAATTTTACATCAAAACTACACAACTGGCTTGGCAACTGAGGGAAATCCCAAGGACCATGGCTTTGCCCAGAGTTCTAGATGTGCACTAAAGTGCTGCAAATCAAACAGACTCTGTCCAGCTTCAACATTCCAAATGCCACCTGATTGGATGCCCGAGCGCCTCGTTTCATCTCAGAACAGGAAGAAACATCTTTCCCCTCAAGAAAAATGAGCAAATCAAGCAGCAGCACACTTCCACGTGAACCTGTGGATGCTTTTAGCACAGGGAACAACATTTAACAGCTCAAACCTATGCATTGACTTTTGGGAAAGCAAGAAAAATGGCTCCAGGAAGCATTAAATATCATAAATATCATCATGGTACAATATCCTAATATACACACATACATATATATATAAAATTTGCCCTGGCTGTCAGCCTCCCCGGCTGCATTGCGCAAAGGCTGCCCAGCTGCTCTGTCCTTCAGGTCGGCCGTTACTTAAATAAAACCAAGTAAAACAGAAGATGGGTGCTGCAAGTCGGTAAAAACATCTTCCTGGTAAGGGACTGCACGCGTCTGACTTACCATGAGGTGGCCCCTGAGAACCAAGGGGACGATCTCAGTCTCGGGGTGGGGGGGGGTTTAGCCGTAATCGTCACAGGGCAGGTCGCCCCTCTTCCTCCTGCTGTGCGAGAGCCCGTTCTGACCGTAGTTTTTGGGGCAGAACACCCGGTACAGGCAGAAGAGCAGGAGGACCAGGATAATGCCCGAGGCCAGACCCAGAGCAGCCACTCTGGTGGGAGAGACAAAGAGACACAAAAAGAAGGTGAGAGAAAAGGTCCAATGACGGAGTTTGGATAATATTGTGAAAGTATTATATACATTGCCGGTCTACGCTTTCCAGCTGCAAAAGATTTCCAAGCTACAGTCACTCAAGGATTTTTTTAAGGAGGAAATGTCAATTCTGACAAGATTTTCAGCCTTTTCGGTAAGAAAAACAGCGAGGACTTTTTTACTTGTAAAGAGTGACATCCTGGTGCCCGTGAAGCTTGGACGAGGCTCGGTCAGGCTGAGCATCAGCATCCAGCTTCCCGCCGCTCGACGCCAAGAAGGGGTGGTAGCGGTTTGCCTCCTGGGGGTGCCGCACCTCTAAGGCCTCCTGGGGGTTCAGGTACAGCGTGACAGGGATGGCCGGAAGGATGCTGATGTATCTGAAGGGACAGAAAGATGAGAGGAGCTGAGGAACAACAAACACAATAACACACAACAATCCTAAGAGGTAACGTAGATCCTCTTCTCGCTAGCAGCCCCGGTAGGTCTCAGCATGGATTTTTGGCAGTTTTAGGTACTCAGAGACCTCCTCTGAAATATTTTTCTCCAAAGAGATTTCCCAGGTCTTAACCTGTAACTGCAGGAGAGGTTAAGAGCCACCAGTGGAATGAACTTGTGATGAGATCAAACGGATCCCACAGATTTAAGCAAGGGTATAATGATCTGCTCCAGCTCTGTAGGCCAGAAGATCTCACCAGCACAGGTGTCTCGATTCCTCACACTTGCAAATGATCACATGTTGTTTTACTAAACGCTTTGCCTCCGGGGTAAACGAAGACAACAAGTAATACACTCTGAAGCACAGAAAAGACCACAACCCTGTTCTCAGACAGTTTGGTACCTCTGCA
>NW_009703222.1:2381-45294 GCF_000703405.1 Apaloderma vittatum | reverse complement strand
CTGCTGAACAGTCTCCTCCTGATGATACGTTTGGAGAAAGCCAAATTTGTGGAACACTGATTATCTAACCCAGAAGGATGAAAGACAGCAGAGAGAAAAAGGCTTGAATTCCACAATTTGAAGCGCCCGTGGCACGCGACACTGGCCCACTTGCCTTTTGGCCAGAGTGATATTGTAGTAGCTGAAGAGGGACGGCCAGTGCCTGAAGGAAAGCTTCCTCCAGATCTCCTCATCCTCCGCTCCCCAGGTAACCTCCGCTTCAGTTCCGAGCTCCGGCTGCCCATTCCCTTTGCCCTCGGGTCCTTGGGCCCAAGTGTGCTCGTTTGTCTCCAGCCCACCCAGGGCCTCCAGCCCCGACTTCTGCTCACGCTGCTGCGTCTGGTTTTCTGAGAGCTGGATCGGGTCCGACGGGAAGACCGAGAGATCGATCTTGGGGTCGCCAGCGGGCAGGACGCCCCCGGGAACAGGCATAGGAGGCAGCCCCGCTTCCCCCAGAGGACTCTGTTCAGTGACCTGGGACGTGAGGTAGGTGCGGAGACCAGCAGGATCCGTGTAAACCAGGATTCCAATCCAGATCACCGTCCCAGCCTACACACGACGAGCAAAGAGACAACCCCTTTAGTACGTGCTTCACACCCCGCTGTCGGCTCTCGGAGCCCGTCAGCCCCGCACTTGCTTCTGGTCCTACTCCCAGCAGACACTGATCCTCTAAGAGGATTGCAAGAGGCTGCACGGCACGCACAAAATCCAAGTGCTGTTTTTCCGTGAGCCGCTCACCTCGACCTGAAGGGAAGAACCTCACTTCTCCCACACAGCAGCAAAGAGACTCTCGTTTGCCACCCTCAAACCGGGCTGGAAAGGTTTCAGTCAGGGTTCCTGAACTCTGCAAGACCTGCTACGGCAGCCACGGTTCACGGACCAATGTAATGATTTAACTTAAGCTGCTCTCAAAACGAGCCGGCAGTAACGGGCTGGGCTGCGGTTTGTGGAGCTGAGGAACCCACACGTTCCTCTGCTTCCATTGCGGGTATCCAAAATAGAGACACGGGGACAAGCAGGGGCAGTGACAGGTGTCACCGCTGCAGTTGCACCCGCAAAAGGCAAAGCTTCAGTCTTTCAAAGAGCAAAACACCTCCACGTCTTTAGTCCACATTATCCATGAGAACAAAAGACAAATTTTGCTCTGTAAAAATCTCCTCTCCCCACTCATACAGCCCTGGAAAGCCTGCTTATATAAAACCAGATTCTTCTCTCAAAGCAAATATCAGAAAACTGCCCACTACCACCCCAACACCAAGGAGGCAGCAGAGTCCTGGAGCTAATCCCCGTTCTTAGGGAAGTACTGGTTCAAGTGCATTTACCGCAGGGCAGCTAAGTCTTGTAGGGGAACAAGGACGTGTGAAAACATCACAATTTTTTATTTTTTAGAAGCCTGACTGGGACGGGTTAGCGTCTGGCAGGAAGGGACACCAGGCAGCGAGCACCTCGTGACATACCATGATGAGTCTCTGGGCCAGCCGGGTCCTGGCAAAGAAATAAATGACCCGCAGCCTTTTTGGCAGGCGCAGGTTCCTGAAGGACGACGGCTGGAGGGTGATGGTGTGGGGGGTGGCGTGCCGGCGGGCGCGCGTAGCCCGGCGAGCGGCGGACGGGCTTCGCGGGGGGCATGCAGGCTTCCGCGGGCAAGCGTTTGTTCAGATCGGCGAGCTGCCAAGAGAAGAGCCAATGCATGAGAGCCGTGGGAATGAGGTTCCCTCGAGAGAAACGCGCGCAGGGACAGCCATCTCCGATACGTGCCCACGCCTGGGTTCCCACTGTCACCCTCTAGTCGACCCACGCCAGCTTCTCTCTAGCACCCAGCCATGGCCACGTCTCCTTCCAGCCCACTTACCCCAAATATCGATACCTGAGAGAGTTTTGCTCCCTCATGGTTCCTCTCCCCAGTCCCTGCCTACGCGTAACCAAACAAGCAGCTTTTCTGCTCAGAGAGTGAAAACCACAGAGTGAGTTTCCTTCAATCCTTCCGCAGTGACAGAGGAGGAAAACCCGAGGCAAACCTCCGTGTTCTCGGCCCTTCCTCACCTCCATGCGGCGAATGTCGATGGACAGCACGGTAGTGAAGAAGAACATCTGCAGAAAGAAGTCAGACACCAGGCCGACCACGGCGAAGAGGCAGAACTCCTGCAGACAGGACACACGGGTTAGCTACGGCGATAATGGTAAATATTCCAACTTCAGGAGAAGGAAAACTCGGCAGACTTTCACTCAGAGCGCAGGCCTGAGACTGGTTTACTGAGAAATCCCACTATCAATATTTTCTAACAGTTGAGAGTCTGGTGCCGAAAAGGTCCACGTGAGAACTCAAGGGCGTATTTATTCAGATTCACAGTCTTTGTTCTTAGCTATAAAACATCAAAGCACTGCAGCAGAAACCGGTGGCGGATGTTTTCCCAGCTCAAGGAGCCGTGGCAGGGCTGCAGCCTCCTCCCGAGTTCAAGTCACGAGGCCAGAGAGCCTCCAACAGTGACAGTTCCCTGCACGGCACCGACAAACCTCAGCCCCGATTTCAAACTCCTCCAGGACCACGGGGGGCTCAGGAACTGGATCACTCACCCTCCAGCCACAGACAGAGCACGACAATCACTGCAGCCACTCTCCAGGGCCCGTTTCTGCTTAAAGCAACACTTCTGCCTAACGTTTGTTTGATGGGCAAATTTCCTTCCTGCACCCCCACAAGAAAAGGCCCCTTCCCAGCCTCAGAGGTCTCTAAACAACAAATATGCGGGAAACACCATTTGCAAAAGCCGGCGTTCCCACCTCCCTGCAATGCTCCGCGTCCCCGGCAGGTGCCATTGCAGAAATGAAGATTAGAAAATTCTGCCCAGCGGCAGAAACGCAAGTCAGCTCCCAAATCATCCCCACAAAACAAACACACACCCTAATCCCCGTCAGCGCTACGTGCCAGCCCCTCTCCCCTACTACACACAGCAGCACGGGATTAAAACGGTTTTGTTGACATGGTTTGTTTCCCTTGGAGGCACAAATCTCTGTCAGGACTCAAGAAGGATCTAGTGAATGCAGAGAGAACGAGACAGCTGAACCTCGAATCCTCCCTGTTGTGTCCCAACTGTCCTCCAAGGGTAAGAAATCAGCTGATGGTTACTTAAAAAATCCGAGTGATACGGAAGGAGATAAGCGGCCAGGTCAGCTGGTGACAGCAGCACATAGAAGCAGTTTGGATCAGTTCCCCAACACCTGGTCGGGGTTTGGGGGAGCAGAGGGATGAAAACACAACGCTGGTTCCTCTCTCTCAGGGAGAAAACCAGAAGGAAAGCAACATCTGTCTGGGTTTCACCCGGACGTAGGCAAAACACAGGCTCCACGAGGAGCAGGCTGTGCGCAGAGGCACGAATTCTGCTAACACCTCCACTTACTCCACGTGGGGACCAGGGACCTAGAGCGGATGCACAACTCTCACTTGCAACCAGACTCTATTTCAGGACAAGGAGAGCGATGGAAAACCACAGAGAAGTCCCTTCTGCTACATGAGTTACACTGCCAAGGAGTGAGCAGGGAAAACAAAAGACCCGCTACGGCCCTTGTGCAGGCGAAATGTCACCCTCTCCTGCTCTTTCTGCACTGGGCAGCACCCAAACGACCCCGGCGCTGCTCCCACTGACAGCCCGAGAGCAAAGGTCCCCGTCAAATCTACGCAGCTCCTGCCGGATTCCTTGGCCGGTGCCACGCAAGCACAGCACGTTATCAGGCGCGTCCTTCGCTCTCAGGGACAGAGATAAGGGGCACGTGGCAGCCTTGGCCGGCATCCCTGCGAGATTTCTTCCTCCCGGGAACGCGAGCATCCGAGGGAAAGACAGGATCACACGGACAATCATATAGAATTACAGAATTACTAAGGTTGGAAAAGACCTCTGAGACCATCAAGTCCAAGCATCAACCCAACCCCACCGTGACCACTAAACCGCGGCCCCAAGTGCAACGTCTACACAGATTTGAACACCTCCAGCAGCCAGAGGGACCGGGGGGCAACTGAGGGACCCACTTGTGTGTGTCTGCATGTGTGACGCTCACCTGGATGGCCGGGACAAGGGTGAAATACCCAATCAAGATGATCCCAAGCTCTGTAGCCATGTTCTTCATAATCGACCAGCTCTCGTTGCTCAGTCCTGGAGAAGGAACATGCAAAGAGAGCTGAAAGGAGACCAGTCGCTAGCGGAGAGACATGAGTGTAAGAAAAAGGAACTGGATTTCCCTTCTTGAAAATTAGGTGCTGAGAGCAGGCAAAAAAAAGCACTTTCAGACTAAAATTTAATACGACATATTTTGAATCTCCAAGTGAAAGAATATCTAAGTCAAAGCAGTGCCCACAACTACAGGCTTGTATTAGTCCTTGGAATTGACAAAATCAGCACAAAAAGACGACCAAAACATAATTCACATGCAACACGCAGTCCTTCTTTCCTTCACAGAAAGGTCATTTTCCATCTCCCAGTCTTTGGGTTACCCTAATTTTCTCTCTCGTAGCAGTTTCCCGGCGCAGGCTGCGTACCTTGGGCGATGCGTAGCTTCACTTCCAGGTCAACAGGCGTAGAGACGACTGACTTGGTGAGAACCAACACGTTCTCTAGGCCGATGACTACAACCAAGTAGGGAAATATCTCCCTAGAGGAAAGAGAACCACAATGGAAAATGAGATCCGTGGGGAAAAAGAAGGGAAGAAAAGCAAGTTAAGCAGCAAACACACATCCCAGAGTCCAGGCGAGGAAATACCGTTCAGTGCTCTTAGCTAAATACCCTCTCATACACTCTCCTCTGTGATGAGGTACTTAAAAACAACAAATCTAAAGGGAAGCACGTGGACAGTGTCTGGGTCAGGGACCCCACAGGCACAAGCTTCCCCACCCAGCAGCTGCTGCAAGCAATCCGATTGTGGGCAGCGATGGAGACACACGAAGGGATTTCTCTGCTGGGAGGAGATAAATGAACGTTCACGGAGCTCTCTTCTGCAGTAGCCCAGGGAGCTCAGGAGCCACAGCCCTGAGAACAACATGAAACGTACGTATGCTTTGTACACAAATAAACTAAATCCTGCCAGGGATAGTTTCTACCCAAGAGAACACGGTGAAGTGGATTTGCGCTTCAGAATAAACGCACGCAGAATAGTACAACCACATACTTACTTACTGACTACCACGTTCTGGTGCACCACGGCCACCACCGTCACTTTATTCAACTCTTCTTCTCACCCCTAATTCTTTTTTTTCTCTTTGCAACTACTTGCAGTCCGGATCAGAGAGAAAAAGCTGTTCCGTGCCAGAACACGGTGGAGGATAAATCTCTTCATTTCCCTCCAGCTAAACTTAAGGACAAACACTAAAGCTTTCACTGTGGAGGGTGATGGATTTGTTCTGCGCCGGCACGTACAGATCCAAAAGGAGAACGTGGGCGCGGGCACGCACACGCACCCCTTGGCACATCCCTACCAGCCAAGACAGATAAACAAGAAGGTTTCAGAAGAACACCTCCTGCTTCCTGCTGTTACCTGCCATAACCCCCAGGGACCACCTCCCCAGATCCCCGTTCTCAATTGCCTACGGCCACCAGATGTGGGCTTCGACGTTTGCACACGTACAGCTGTCGCAGCCTGGACCTTATAAGCTTGGCTGGGGAAAAACATCTGTCTGGAACCACTACCAGCTCAGCTGCTTCATGCCAATTGATTCCCAGAGCGAGCACCAAGCTGAAACAGCAAGAGCTCCGAAGAAAGCAAGATTACAAGAAAACACCAATAAAAAAACTAAAACCAAACTCCACTCCAGGTATCTCAAGTCTCAAATTTAAGCTCCAACAACTGTGCAGCATGCTGGTCCCCTCCCTTCCTGTCCAAAAGCTACGAAGGCGGTGAGTTTTCATAGAGAGTGAAAAAAACCCAAATATATCTAAGTCCCTTGTGGGCAACTTCCAGTTAAATGTCAAAGAATCCAAATTTAGCAAGTCCAGCTCAGTCCTGCCTTTAACTCAAGCATTTTCAGGCCATAACCTGTGTCACTGCTCCGAGCAGTGCTTTAGGACAGGACACAGGTGTGAGAAAAGCTCTTTGGAACCCCGGGAGGCAGAAAAATTTGAAATAAAGAGAACGTGAGCAACGTGAGGGAAAGCTGGGCTGCCTGGCACGGCACAGCACCCTTCCGCGTTATCGGCAAGGGCACGTCCCTGCCGAGTCCTTGCAGAATCCCATCCTTAGGCAGAGCCCTGCGAGGCACACGGGGTTCTAGCACCATTGCCAGATAAGCCCCAGGAAGCCTTCAGAAGCCCAAATATGGAAAAGAAACTCCTGATTCTCTCAGCTTCTACTCCAGAAGATAATTTACCAACAGTCCCACGATGCAGGTTTCAATAGTTCTTAAAGAGCTAGCAGCTGAAAAGAGCTTTTCTGGAAGAATAACGAGACTCCGTGCAGGACAAACACCTTGCAACTCCAAAACCTACGTCTGTTTGTCCCCAGGCAGAGCGAGGCAGGTGGCACGAGGTTCCCCATTATATCTTCTGCCACCCAGTGCCAAGCACTGAGAAAGAGATAACAAGCGGAAGAGCAGGAGGAGATGCTGTATCGTGTCCGTCTACTGAAACGTTTACACTTCACTTACGGCTTCGGTGCCAGAAGGTGTGCATCCCAGCAGGATCCAGCATCCCAGAGAGCCAAGAGAAACACAACCGTTAACTCATAAAGAAAACAGATCTTCTCCGAGCCCATACAGACTTGTGAACAAAGACAATCTCTGGCTGATCCAAAATGTTTGGGAGATTGAAGAATCTATCACATCAGCCTCTCCCACTTAAAACACAGATGTTTGCAGTGGAGCTAGTCAGTTTAGGCCTTTTTTGATATGCAAGAAGTAGTAGATTCCTCTAACCGGGCTGAGCTGCCAGCTTGGGGGTCGGTGGTTTGTGCCCCGGGCTTCTCTAGAGACTCTCCCAGTCCACAGGAATCCCACTTCCAGTGAACTCCAGGCATTCTCCTCCGTTTCATGGTTTATTCATCCTAGCACGTGGCCACCGGTGTACGACACACCAAGAACAATCCGTTCCCAGCCAGGCATCAGGTAACAAGAGGAAAATGCTCCGGCAGAGACCAGAGAATGAGGAAAAGATCCAAAAATAAAAAAATAAAACAAACCAGAACAACTCAATGTCTTCAGACCCCATCAGCACAGAATCCAAGGGTCTTCCACCTAATTAGACATCACTTCTGCAGTATCGCAAGAATTAAGTTTCAAGCCCAAAGGAAACCGTCCGTGCAATCATTTGAAGGCAAAGAAATATCGCTGGAAAACTACTTTTAGAATTAAGGACTGAATTAACTCTTTCTACCCTGCAGGAGAAGTAACTAGATTAGTTCAGCCCTCCTGTGTGACAACGGTAAGGGTGACAGTACGCAAAGAAGGCTTTTGCACTAACCAAAGCTGTTCCCTCGTATCTGCATCCAAATATTGCCTTTTTTGCCTGCACTAAAATCATGAACTCCCAGTGGTTCCAAGGCACCCCAGCAGTAAACCCAGAAATAGCATTTTGTTTTCTGAAGTTAATTATCCCTAGCTCTCTTAGGCTTCTAGGAGAGGAATTCCTCTATCTAGGTCTGGCTCCTGATGAACTTATCACTAGAAATGAGACATTTCCCTCATGGGTCAGTCTTGCCTCCTGCGAGGAGGAGTTGGGAAGGAAAATGAGGGATATTTCCTTAACTATTTAGGAAAGGCATTTGAAAATCAAAATATTCTGAACCTAACTTCAATTAATGAGAAACAGAGAGTGCAGAGAACTCAGGTACGTGAGGTGCCAGGTGGAGCTTTCTCAGTTCTGCCACCTTGAAAGACATTTTGTCGAGTAAAACGTAACAAACCTCCGACAGGCAGAGAAAAGGTAAGAAGCCCTTCAAGGTGCTACTACAAGTTGCTGCAGGAGGAAGGTACACGACAGCTTACTTAGCTGCCAGGAAATCAAGTTATGAGTAAGATGTTATCCCAACAATTCCTTCTGCTTTAGGCAATAAGGCACCTCCAGGAAGACTGGGAGCCAGCCAGGTCTGTTTGCTGGCCCGCAGAGAAACACATGGCCCTTCAAGACCACGAGAGCATCAGATGATGATTTTGCACAGCAGCGTGAAAAGTAATATCACAGAAGCTTAGCTGAAAAACACTAGTTCTTAAAAGATTTAAGCATTTAACAGCTGTTTTCAAATGATTTCACCTCTACCTACGCTTCTTTAGGAAGAGGTTTGGTGCTGGAAACATACCCCCCATTAAATGCTAAAAGATTTAAGCATTTAACAGCTGTTTAAGAATGAGTTCATCCCCATCTACATTTCTTTAGAGGTCTGGTGCTGGAAACATACCCTCCGTTAAGAGTAGGTGTCAAGCCGAAGAGCGTGCACAGCCCAACAGACATGAGCAGAGAGCTGAGCACTGTCACGACCGCTGCCAGCGCCAGGCCCCACTTCGATTTCACCATGTCGATCTTCCCTGAAAAACAGAATGCAAAGTCTCAGTTTCAGACGTACCAGTAAAAAAAAATCAAGAAGAGATCCTCATCCTGACTTATCTCGGCAGGAAGCTTAATACCCCAAGAGCCAGAAGTAACGGTAGCTCAGTCTCAGAGTGTGAAATGCGGCTCCCAGACCCTCCCAGTACGTAAGAGGTTCCATAATGGGAGTGGGACAGAGAATAACACGCAGCTCAAACTCGTTCCAGCACAGCATTGCTGAGAAAAAGGAACTTAATTGTGGCTCGTAAGGTTTAAAACTACCAGCTTGGAACACGTATTTCATCTTTCTGACAACAAATTAGTCTCTCTAAACTGGAAAAAAATGTCATTACTGTGGCATTTAAAGCTGCCTAAGATAGAAAACACCTCAGAAGATTCCACAAGGAATAGTATCAAGCTGGCTAAGAGGGTCAAAATAGCCAAAGTCAGAGAAACAGGACTATTAATTCTCTGCGAGACAGTTTAAGGGTAAGATTTCATCACCACGGTTCCTGCTGCAACAGGACGGCGCCACAGTGTGACGGAGAGGAGTCTCTTTTATTTGCACCCAGGAAAAGGGCACCTCACCCCTGACCCCTTCCATACATTCAGCTTGCTCTCCCCCCGCCCCAAACCTACGTGTGGAGAAGTAGATGTAAGCGAAGAGTATAATGTAGGTGGTGACGAGGGGTATGAGCTCCGCAATGCCGATCTCCTCCTTGAAGTGGACGTGAACGACGTTCTCCTCTCGCAGAGTGCAGTTCGGGCTGGGATGCAGCAGCTTGAGGCGAGCGCGGAGGCTGCTGAGGAACCTGGGGTGAAAAGCAGGCGGGGGGACGGCGCTTAGGCTGCACCCAACAACCAGCACCCAACTCGAGTAGGAAGAAGCTCTCGAGGTTCACACAGACCCACAAAGCGCGGTTGCCTCTAGGCCTGACTGCTGTCAGTCTGCTCCTATGCGGCCCAAACCCTATTATTCATCACCCCGATACTGCGGCAAACTCACAGACCTTCATTTCTATGAAGATTTAAAGACAACTACGAGGACTGTGAGCCAGCAGGGTGCCCAGGTGGCCAAGAAGGCCAAGAGCCTCCTGGCCTGGATCAGAAATAGTGTGGCCAGCGGGAGCAAGGCAGGGATTGTGCCCCTGCACTCGGCACTGGGGAGGCCCAGGCTCGAGCACTGGGTTCAGTTTTGGGCACTGCACCGTGAGAAAGACATTGAGGGGCTGGAGCTGGTCCAGAGAAGAGCAACAAGGCTGGGGAAGGGTCTGGAGAATGAGGCTGATGAGGAGGGTCTGAGGGAACTGGGGTTGTTTAGTTTGGAGAAGAGAAGGCTGAGCGCAGACCTTCTCACTCTCTAGAACTACCTGGCAGGAGGCTGTAGTAAGTGAAGTGAGGTCGGTCTCCTCTCCCAACTTACAAGCAAATAGGACGAGATGAAATGGGCTCAAGTGCTGCCAGGGGAGGTTTATATTGGGAAAAATTTCTTCACTCAAAGAGCGGTGAAGCACTGGAGCAGACTGCCCAGGGCAGGGGTGGAGTCCCCACCCCTGGGGGTGTTCAAAACCGTGCAGATGGGGCACTTGGGGACATGGCTTAGTGTGCTTGGGGTGGTTGGGGTGATGGTTGGACTTGATGATCTTAGAGGTCTTTTCCAACCTTAACAATTCCATGATTCTATGACTCAGCAGCACAGAGAGCAGGTCAACACGGACCTACGGGCCTTGGCTGCAACGACAGCTCTGTCTGCAGATGAAGCCATCACCAGAGGAACTCCCACTGGCAGCTTTGAGTATTATACCTTTTTCAAGAGAAACTGAGACCTGATAGTATTTTATTTCCTTAAACCACAGCAAGTTTCCTCCCCAAAACACCCCCCTGTTCTTCTATAGCACATTCAGAACATCCTAAAATACTCTATGACATAGGAAAATGGAGGTTAAAGAAAAACATAATAATAATCAGAGGAGAAAACCCAGAAAAGTTGCCAAGAAAAGAAGAAGAGATCTCTAACGTAGAAACAGCACAGCTGCAGCTCCTTACCTGGCATCATATCGCTGGAGACCCAGTGTGACAGTGTACGACACCACCCGCTTCCTGTTATAGAGGTTCACCCCGCTGTACTTCCCAGGGAGGCCAAACAACAGATCTGCAGAGCCACAGTACGAACCAAACGTTAGGAACAACAACAAAAGGGATGAGAAAAGATGGGACGCAAGAGGTGTTCGCTGTGAGGAAGGCGGAATGAGAGCTCCTGTTCTTACAGGGAGCAGGTTCAGGGTGCTCTTGATGGGATCTTATCAATGTGGACAAGTACCTGATGCAAGATAGTAAAGAAAACGGAGCATCTGTGTCCAGCTCTGGAGCCCCCAACAGAAAAAGGACGTGGATCTGTTGGAGCGAGTCCAGAGGAGGCCACAAAGATGCTCAGCAGCTGGAGCACCTCTCCTACAAGTACAGGCTGAGAGAGTTGGGGCTGGTCAGCCTGGAGACGAGAAGGCTCTTAAAGGGGAGACCTTATCGCAGCCTCCCAGTGCTTAAACGGGGACACAGGAAAGCTGGGGAGGGACTTTTCACAAGGACATGTGGTGACAGGACAAGAGGCAATGGTTTTGAACTAGAGCAGGGTAGAATTAGCTTAGACATTAGGAGGAAGTTCTTCACCGTGAGAGCAGTGAGACCCTGGCACAGCTCCCAGAGAAGCTGTGGGTGCCCAAGGTCAGGTCAGATGGGGCTTGGAACACCCTGGGCTGGTGGGAGGTGTCCCTGCCCATGGAGAGGGGTTGGAATGAGATGATCTTCAAGGTCCCTTCCAGCCCAAACCACTCCAGGATTCTATCTGTTCTCAGTGGCACCCAGTGACGGGATAAGAGGCAACAGGCACAAATGAAAACATGGGAACTTCCCTTAGAGACAAAGAAAAATCTTCCATCCTTGGGGAATTTCTCTGTCCTCATCTTCTTTTTCCTGGCCAGGCAGCCTGCAGCAGACATGGTCTGCTCTTCAGTCCTAACCCAACGAGCTCAACGAGCTCATCACTCGCTCCTAAGCAAAGCTCCAGGTGTTTTCGCTGCTCACTCGTACGAGGGACGACTCCTCGCCCTCCCAGCCCGTCGCTGGCAGCTGGACGAGGCTGCAGCCCTCTGCACACTCCTCTAATTCCTCCCGTTTGCTCTCGTCTACAGGCACGTCAGGCAGGGACCCAGTTTGTCCTTGTCCAGAGACAGGCACTGTCTTTAAGGTGGCAGCCAAAGAAAACCGCAGACATTTGGTTTTGTGCAGGACGGTGGGTGATTTCAGCCAGAGGTTCCAGTAAGATTTTGCGTTGCAAAGGACTATTTCACGTCTCTTTTGTTAATCTTGTGCGCTAAAACGAAATATATGTAATGATGAACGCTGCCGCTGTTCTCTGGAATTCCCAGGGTGTTGTAGACCTCCCTCTTTTGCGAACGAGCTCCCAAAGAGAGGCTCCGTGTGCTCCAAACCATGGCATGCATATGCTCTGAATGCTCAAAAAATAACCTTTAAAACAAACTTACTTTTGCGTTACAAACCTCCTTTTCAGACGTGTGATATTATAGGCTTCCTGCCATCTGTAAATTCCTTTAAAACCAAAGTAAGAGCATTTCCCTCAGCCTTATGGAACCACTGAACAGCATGATCCCAGACACAGTCAGAACGTTTTTGGTTTTTTAAATTAAGAGAGAAAAATACTTTATGATATCCAGCGTCAACTCGGGCTATACGGAAGCAACTATCAGGAATGCACAAGAGGGAGCAGGATGAATGTTCATTCATCTGTGATGAAGGAGGAAGCCTTTGAGTATCGCAGACAATAGCGTGAGGGAAAAAGACAGGCTACAGCATACGTAGAGCAAGAGGAACAAGAAGACTCGGACGAGTTACACGCTATTTTTACACCTATGGAAAGGAGTCTGACTGAGTGGAATTATCCCCTTTCCACAAATACAGAACCGAGTTCAAACAGACACAAAAGGAGAGGTGGCCTATATTGGGTAGCTTCATTTCCGTGAGTAACAAAATACCACTCAATTTGGAAATAGTGGCCATCTAGATGTTGGGCACACCGAGGCCAAAGCACGCTGTAGGCATTTCTCGCAGCTTCTCTGGCCCTTCAGCACCTCACCTTTAAGAGTAGCTGATGTTTGTAACGTCTTTGGTTCATGCTGGTGGACGGTTTTGATGATATCTGGGTCGGCGTTAAACCGCTCTCGGTCATTCTGCCAGAAGTTCCCCGGAGACAGTAAGAGGCAGCCGTGCTCGGGGAGCAGATTCCGCAGCTTCTTGAGGCCCGGCAGAAGATCTGTTACCTGAAGGCAAACTTCCTCCAAGCTTTTGACACCAGAGCTGAAATGCAAACAAAGGTTAGACACCGCCGTGCGCATCGTGACTCTCACAAACAAGAGGCAAAGCTGCCGAGACCAAGAGAGATACCTCCAGGCACCACAGGAATTGCCTCCCTGGAATTCTTCTTCAAAGACATGAAACTCCTCTGCAGCCTTTTTCCCACGTACAGAATGGGACATTTTACAGACACTTTCCTGATGTGGATTATTTAAAGTGTACAGAGTGCTTTAAACCAGAAAGGGTTAAGTACGTGCAACTATGCAGAATGTTGCACAAGAAAGAAAATGCCTTACAGGTTCAGAAATTGATAGAGGTGCAACTGGTATGAAACGGAACTTGTTAACACAATTACATAACCCTTATCAACGAGCAATTCAAGCAAGACTCAGCTTGTGCTGACAAAAGGATCCGATGGGGAAGGTTTAGTGACAAAATGTGTCAGCCCAGCAAATACAGAAACCAGCCACTGACGATGAGTCAGGTCTTCGGGAAAACTCCCTCCAGCGAGCTCACAGCTGATGGAAATACCATCACCTCGTGTTTCCTATCCAGCTGTCAATAACCTTCAGCTCCTTCTGTACTTCAGCAGAAAAGAGCGGCCTTTTCACATTAAGAAAATCGGCTGCACTTCACTTTGATACTGAGAAAAGCAACCGACAACAAAGAACTTCATAAAGACTTTTGAGGCAATTCCAGAACCCATCTCAAAGTTAAATGTTTCCCCAAACACTCGAGTTCATCACCAAAATGGGAGCCCTTATCCCAAGGTTTAGGTCTAAGGGCTTAAGCTGTTTTCTTCTGGTGGCTACGCAAGGTTAATTTTGCTTCCACGCTGCATCGATGTTCACCGAGGGCAACGCCGAGGGGAGATAATGAGAAGACAACACACGTCCTGGGAGCAAGTTGTTTCTGACTCCTAAGTGGTAACTCTACAGATTGTTATCTAAAGTTACACAAACAATAAAGGAGGAGATGAACTGAAAACACAGAGAGAATGTCAGTGCCAAGGCTTTGCAAGCTGTATCGAACGGCATAAATGGCATTTCTAAAAAATTACCACAGAGGGAGCAGGCAGCTCAAGTGCAAGGAACGGTCTTAAAAAAAAAAAAGGACAAATCATCAGGTGGAGTAGTGAAGTGGCCATGCTCAAAAACGAAGCAGTGAAGGACGCTGTCAGGGAAGTATGAACAAGTAGTAAATCTTCCTTATCCTGTTAGAGGACAGAGAAAGAAGAAAGCTCCCAGCTGAAAAGCACAGAGAGGGTCTAAGACTCCCATCTCACCATTTTTCACCACACTTGGCCTGTTCTCAGCATCATTATTCTCACTGAACATAGACAAGTAGGGAAGTGGTTCTCTCCTTTGAAAGCAAACCCAGCCAAGAACTTTACCAGGGCTAAAAACCCAAATCTCAAAGAAAAGCTTCTTGAAAAACAAAAAAAAAGAGGCAAGTTAAGGTGTATAAAATGTATTCTTGGTTTACAAAAAGAGAATGTGCTCTGGATGCTGGGAGAGAGAGTAATGCCTGACTTCTTGGATGAGGAAAAGTACAGCAGATCTGATCTCCCTGGGTCCCAAGAAAGCCTTTGATGCAGCACCACCCAGAAAATGCTTTAGTTCACTGTAAAGACACAAAAGCATCCAAACTGTGACGCAGTAAAGAACTAAGTTAAGGGGAAAACAGTCCTGGAACTGCTGGGAGGGGAATCACTGGTGTGGAGGAAAGCAAAGTGGAATTTCTCAATGACAGTTCAGAGCATCAGGATTACTATATATTTTTATTAATAACCTTGGAGTAAGATATAGAGGCTACGCAAATAAAGAAACATCATTAATACACAAAAGGAACATGTGGAATGGATGATGTGAGGACTGGAACAAATTTAACTCCCTTTCTATTAACAGGGCAAAGTAGAAGACCAGGCACTTGAGGAATAAAGAGTTTCTCCTATAAGGTGCGGGCTCAGCAGTTAGAAATGGCAGAGAGACACAGAGACATTAATCAATCACTTCATAATGTGTGAAATTGATGTGACCGGCCATGAGAAAGGGCGCTTCCATGGAAAATAACCCACAAATGAGGCTTCTCTGAGAATACTGTGTACACTTCTGATCCCCAGCAACCAGGATGACAAACCGAACAGGGAACCGTTGTACCAGGGCAGGCCAAGGGCTTCACACGTTTTGTTTAACACAAGGATTTGGGGCGGGGAGTTTGAGTTCCCCCTGTAAATTCTGAGAAGCAGAACAAAGACCGTGTCAGGACAAAACCAAGCAGGTATAAACTGGTGCTAAATATAGGCCAAGTGGAAAGTCAGGAGAAGGTTTCTGACCACATGAAATCCTAGAAGAGCTTCACAACGGGCACAGTGGGGTCAAATGAAACTTGAAAGCGAGTCAGTCTGCCTTCGACGCCACCTTTAACGAAGAGTGATTACCTGTCTCTCAGGGCATGGTTTCTAATCTCCTCCACTAGCTGGAAGACGCGGGAGAGGGGCGAGCGAAACACATCGACAGCGAGGAAGTTCTTCTGCCATGGGGAGACGGTAGCTTTCACAAAGATCTGCTGGATGTAGGCCACGGGAGCACCGACGTACTAGGGGGAAAACCAGAGGGAGAATGAAAAGCCACGGTGAGTGGGAAGTCGCTTAAGCAGAATTAAGACCACGGCTTGGCAACCTTTCCGGAAGGGTTTTGCCAGACTGTATTTTCCTTTCCCAAATTAGAGGTGAAACATGACGGCACGAACCTAGCAGGAACAAAAAGAGTCTGTTTCTCAAAGAGGCAAAATGCCACCGACCGTTTTGGCATCGGTCTGTTGCGCTTCTTTGTGAGGCAGAGGCTCTCAGCTCCTGCTGGATTTCGTGCTGGAAGGAGAGGGGGGAGCAGGGGCTCGCTGCCTCGTGCAACGCTGCAGATCCCCCAAGCTGTGCTGATTCCGTTGTGTGCCACTGAAACCTTCCTGGTCTCTGCGCCCGCGTCACCGATGCCACCACGGGAACGGCAGCGCTGACACGCCGTGGCAGCCGGAATTGTTGTGCTCTGTTAGCTGAACGAGGCAACAAAGCGAGAAGATTCAACTGGCCAGCAGCAGCCTGCGGGGCATAAAGCTCTCAGTGGCACCACGGAGTGTAGAAGGCAGCAAATTATTTCAATCCCAGTGGGAAAAGCACACGTGGAGAGTGCTAGAGGCATCAAAAGCATTAAGCCAACAGGTAACTTCTACTTAAAAGAGACTCTGGAATAAAAAAGAACAATGCAAGTTACAAAGGATGATTTCAGAATTGTTTCCTGAGTTCCTGGAGCAAGCTATCAGACTTGTTAGAAAGCATCAGGATTCCAGGTCGCTCACGCAAAAGAAAAGTTAGCAAAAGGTTCTAAGTTTAATTTACTGGCATGATACATACCAGCAAATTAAAAAAAACAAAACAAACCCAAACCCCACCTTTAGATTATACTCAATTCCCCAGGTTCTTCAAGTACCCCTACACGCCCTACTAGCCAGCTCCACAGACAACATCTTCGGCTGCCTAAATTCAAATGAAAATGAAAAATTCTTGACTGTGATCATAAGAAAAAGGCCCATGTCTTGGAGGTGAAGCCTAGACTCCCTACATCATCAGGAAAAAAACCTGCTAGATGCAGTATTTTAAAGCTAAAGGAGAGAAAACTGCAAGGAGGAGCTGGACAGCCTGCCCTCCACCTGCAGGCCGGACAGCCATTCCCATTCTGACAGCGAGTTACTGGTCTTCAGAGGATGTGCTGGTGAAGAAGCAGAAGCCAGATCCCTCCAGAGAGAGGCTGACAACACCAACACCACCATCAGAATTACCAGTGGCAACTCTCCAGCCAGCGACAGCAGTGAAGGCTGACTAAATCCTGTCCCCAAATTTCAGCAAAAGCTTCTTTTGCTGCTCCAGGGAACCCGTATGCCTTCGTATGACATTTGGAAATGGGGGCCCATTACCTCAGAATGCACGCTTCAACTTATTTAAAGCCTAACAATGCTTTAAAAAGTACACTTTGATAAAGTTATCCTTGAGAAAAAGGGCTCTCAATAGCATTTCAGAGCTTTTAACTCTTGCAAAAGCCTAACACCCATTTTTTCTGATAGAGCAAGACTCATATAAGGCAAAAACAGCCTAAACTTAGCAGCTACGCAAAGCAACGCGTCACCGTAAGTATTTTTCCATTGATTATTGCGAAGATTAGGAGACCCAGCAGGGATGCCCATCCCAGCCCCGTACACAGGCAGCCCCACTAGGTGCAGGACTCACCCAGTCGGGACGCTCGCCGAGATCCCCGTGCTGCGGAGACGCGTCTGGAGAGGGCGGAGAGTAATCCTTCACCGGGGTGCTGAACTCCACAGGTCCCGTTCCCGGCAGCGGCAGCTTCAGCAGTGGGTAACTACGGTTAAGATGCAAGCAAGGATCATTTTTTTTAATCAGGCTTTTAGACAGAAGAGCTCAAAAAAAAAAAAAGAACGGGTGGTGAAAAATGACCGGTGAAAAATGAGCTAAATCCAACCTCTGCAGGACAAGAGGGCTTTAGCTCTCACAGGAGTTACGTGATGTGTTGCTATGCTAATCACCTTATTTTCCTCATTAAGATTTAAACTCTTTCCAGTACTCGTCATTAAGTTCATTGCCCCTCGAAGCACTTTTGGTAGTAGCAACGAGACACCAAAACAGCTACGAAAGGCTTCTCTTGCTCCTTCGCTACTACAATCTTCAGACAACAGCACCAGCTAGCCCACACCAAAGACTTCAAACTATTTGAAAGTTGAGGTTTCAGAGGGTTTACAAGAGCGTAAGTTGGGGTTTCAGAGGGGTTACAAGAACGGTTTTAGCTCTGGAAGTTGTCAAAAGTGATTAAAACCATCAGAATCAAACTGGTGGGAGAGGCAAGACTGCTGTTAGAGAGACAAGCTCAATTGTCAGCACCGAAAAGAGCCAGACACTGAGATTCCTGGGCTTTCCACTACGTAACATCTGTCTTTTTGTTGTCTGATGCCCAACAATCTATTGGGCCTTCAATTTCTGACATGTTTTCCCATTTATAGCTGAACTCTTCTCGCAATAGTGCCAGAATAAATATCAAGGCCTCTTTGTTAGGGATTAGAGTGAATCAGCAAAAGCCACGGAGGGGATGAGCAACAGCTGAAGACAAGGCTCCAGACTGGACCACAAATGGCTGGAAAAGAGCGACGAAATCAAAAGTGAAGCTTTTCAGATTTGCTCTTTTATTAGTCTGACAAAAATAGAACATCTGATTATTATCGTTTCATTGTGCAACAGGAGGGAAGAGAAACAGGAGTAATGAGACCACCTTGTAACACATCAGAGGTGAAAATGCCCAACGAAAGCCACAACCTGACGAGAGGGCCCAGCCTCCCTTCTCTCACAAGCAGCAGCTTTTCTCCTTCTAAACGACACAAATGATCTGCTGAAAGCTGGAGCCTGGGGGCGATACACACAGTAACCCTCCTGCGGAGGTTGAGATCCACGTAAATTAATCAAATCGAGTTCGTGTAATAGCCAAAGCAGGACGAGTTGAACAGGTGACCGTGAAAGAACGATTTGTTTCACTAAATCCAGAAACCTAAAGAGAACACTTTGGGTTCAAACTACGTGCTTACACAGCGGTGGATTTCCCCGTGCAATCACCCGTCAGTTGTGAAGAGTGAGAAAAACCATCTTCTACAGAATTTAACTCGTTAGGAGGCGGAGGACGTGAATGGCCAGCGCGTTGCAGAAGTTACGAGGGGACAGGCTGGTCCTGCCTCACCTGCGCTGCTGGAGCAGCCCAAGCACCAGGAGTGGTCTTGGTGCTTCTTGAAGCTCCACCTGTAGGACCAGGCTGTCACGAGATACGCCTGAACAAGAAGCACCCGGTGCCACTCTGGAGCGGGAAGCCACAATCACCAGGAGCTGTGGGAAACGGATCTCCACGGTCCATGGCGAAGACCAGGGGTAAAAAGTAAAAAGTGACAGAAATGCCAAGTTCTTCCGGATGCCGAATGTTTCACAAGTACTTCGTCGTGGTTTAGGGAGATTAAGCCAGCCCTGCACAGACCCTGCCTTGAAAATTGGCAACTCTTGCTGCCCCGCAAAGCAAAAACGTCCCTAATCCTGGCCGAGGTGTAACGGATTCTTGAAGCTTCCCGAAGACCTGCTGAGGTCACCAGAACGGCGATGTGGCAGGAGAGGCGTGGGGCGCAAGGAGATACTGGGTTAACCGGATTTAACCAGCCTGGAGGAGGCTGAGGAGGGAATCTGAAATGCAGTCTTCAGCTAATTAACCGTTAATTAGCGGTTACGGTGAGGATGACACTAGATTTGTTGCAGCGGTGCAGAGGGCAAGGACACAAGCTGCAGCAAGGGAAACTCCAACCAGGCGTATGGAAAAAATTCTTTGAGGTGAGAGCAAACACTGGGAAAGGGACCAGAGCATCCACGGAGATACCCAGAAGTCAACCAGACAGGGCTCCGAGCCCAACTTTGGGGTTAGACCTGCTTTGAGCAACGACCTCCATCACCACAGCCCCGCCGAAGGAAGGGGGGGGATCTCCGGAGGGCTCCAGCGCAAACTCCTGCTCAAACCAGGACCAACAGGAGCGGATTGCTCAGAGCCATGGCCAGTCTGGGTTTGTGTGTCCCCACAGACTGAGGTCCCACAGCACATTTAGGCAAATGACCTAAATTTCCAGGGCTGTCTGCGAAAATAAGCCATAACCATGGCTGCTCTGTCAGTACTGAGCGTGTCTCACCAAGCAACTCTGGATTCTGGATTTTCTGTGCTTAGGCCACAAAGGAAGGACATAGCACGCCAGCTTATGTACCACAGAAATCTGGGGGGAAAAAAAAAAGTATTTCTACATTTTAAAGACCCTAGCCTCTGGAGACAGTTGTCAGTTGCTCCACCAGGCTGGTTCTCAGGCATTAGTGTATTTACATCTGAACAAAATGACTTCATCACCAAGAAACCTTATGGAAGGTACCTGAGAAGCTGGGAAGGAGGAAAGTTCATCTAAGCAAGGGCAATCTGCACAGCTCCCAGCTGGCTCGGGGTTCCACCAGGCCTTGGAGAAAGATTGAGGACGGGAGAGGCTGCCTGGTGGCAGCTAACAGGAAGGGTAGCTGAGAATTCAGCAGTTGTTGTTTCTGTTATTAAAAAAACACTTTTAATTTTCTGTAGAGGGGAAGAAACGAACCACTCCCATCCTGAAGTGCAAGTCGCCTCCCAAAGCACAGGACACACAGCTCACAGCTCCTTAACGGCTATTTTTGAACGATCAAGGGGCTTTGGGTTTGTTTCATTGAGGCTATTTTTCATGTTAGGGTTTTCAAACCTGTCCAAAAATTTTGAAAGTACATGTAAATGCAATGGAGGAAAGAGTAAATGCCATTTCTTGGAAGACTCAAGGGCAACAAAATGAAGGGAAGAACAAAATGGGAAATTTCTGATGGAAGGAAAAAAAGGCAGAGATGTCTGTGCAGGATGGTATCGCACTGCAGCTGCCAGCAAAGCAACGCAACCGCAACTCCCGTATTCTGTGCTCAGGGTAGATCTGTTCATCTCTAAATCACCTTCAGCATTTACCTCCAAATCGATTAAACCACAAATATGGAACAGGATTTATGCTGCAGGAACAGATCTATATGCTCCCTCCCACCCATATTTTTAACACATCCCTACAGTAGACAAGGAAGAGCAGAGCGGCATCTAACCCCGCAGGAACTCAAGCTGTTGGCCTCTTGCTTGTGTGGGTACATTTCGATCAGGTACTAGGAAGAATTATTTTTTTTCCTGTGAGACCTTGGCACAGATTGCCCAGAGAAGCTGTGGATTCCTCATCCCTGGAAGTGTTTAAGGCCAGGTTGGACGGGGCTTGGAGCAAACTGGGCGGCAGGGAGGCGTCCCTGCCTATAGCAGGGGGTTGGAACGAGATGATTTTTAAGGTCCCTTCCAACCCAAAATGTTCTGTGATTCTATGATTCTACACTTCACTGAGATTAGAAGAGCAGTGGCAGCTGTGGTATTAGAAGACAGTGCTGTGCACCCACCAGGAAGAGGACACCCCAGCAGGTCGTCTGGCACACACACAGACAGACAACAAAAAGCTGGAACTATTTTTTATTATAACCTCCATTTCCATCAATTATCTTCAGAGAAAATCCACGTTTAAAAGATTTAAACAGAAGGATAAAACAGCCCCTGCTGTCTGTACACACCTGTGTTTATCTCCTGTAGCCCTTACTGCAACATCATCAAGACAGTGTAGATGCTCACGGTATCGTTTTGCAGCAGAGCTCAGGAACAAGACCTGCTCTTTGGACTCTTTCCAAAAGCTCCCTCATCTCGAGCCAACTACAACATAAATATAAATCACCATAAAGGAAAGCAGGGACATCTATTTGTTTATATCACTGGGATATTTGAGGATTCACATTTACGAAAGGTTTTGAGAAGGTCTGACGGAAGAAGACGCAAAGTGCGCATTCGAGATTGCATTTATTGTAAGTTATTTCAGTAAGATGCTAGAAAATTAGTTCTTGAATATTTTCAGCCTTGCACAGGCATGCGACACCAGCTGATGTTGTCAGTGATACCTGAGACAGCCACACAGCAGAGATTAAGGGAAAAAAAAAAGAAAGAGTGAGAAAGAACCACCCAGCGATACAGAGAAATTCATTAGACCTAGTACTTCAGACACTGATGTTAGAGCATCTTTTAGGTAAAGAGATACTTAAAAAACAAACCAAGAGCTGCCACCAAGTTGTCAGAAGCATCCAAGCTTCCCGCAGACATGAAAATGCTGCCAGGACCACGAGACGTGCCAGGCCAAGGTCATTTCCATGGGCACTTCTTACCAAAGGTGAGAAATGCCCTGAGCGAGTTACAGGGAACGATTTCAAGCGCTCAGGTTTGATTTTCCACACGTTTCTCTTTGTTAGAGATTTTTTTTTTTTTTGGTGTGATCAGGATGGAAAGGGTAGAGAAAGTAGGATCCAAAACAGAGGATAGGAAAGCTCAAAAAGAAGTTTGGGGTTTGAGAAAGGTTCTTTTCAGATGCTCGTGTAACGGTGCATCCTGATGCCTTTCTGCGAATCCAGAATAAAGGAAAAATAGATCACCTACAAGTCGGTATTGCTGAATTCAAGCAAGAGCGCATTTTAGTTACCAAGCGTGAGGTAGGTTCAAGCAAAAATGTTCATCCAGCTACTTTACATATTTTCAAGACAGCTCAGAGGGCCAAGGTGGAGAAGTGCCAGGTGAGCCCGAGGCAGCTGGCAACGCAGTTCAAGTGCAAACCCTGCAACTGCATGTTCCTCCTCCTCAGAATCGAAGCAGAGATCTCCACCACCCCAGAATAATCTTCGGCTGGTGAACACGAAGGAAAGCGGAGCGGTGCCAAGTCTTAGATAAGAGGGAAGGTGGTGACACATTGCCTTAAAATAGTCACCAACACCATCTTGCAAATGGCAGAACAAGCTTTTTAGCCCGTTTCCAGCCTGAACTGTCACAAAGATGGAACAACCCGAGAACCCGTTGCTAACGAGAGATCCGAAATTTGGGTACTTCAGTCAAAGAATAAGCATCTGCAAAGCCTCACCCTGTTTAGTTCTCCAAAACTTGTTCCACAGAGCCAGCTGTTTGACTGTAAATTCTAACTTTAAACTAAAAACTATTCCTCAGAACTACGCAGGAATCTCAAATTTGCCCTGATGACCTCCAAAAGGTATCATCTGCTCTTCTCTGAGCTGCAGAGGAGGAACCACGCAAACGGTGCTGAGGGGCTCTGACCGGTCACGTTGGACAGAAGCACTGCTAAATGAGCTTCTGCCTTGAAACCGCGCCTTCATTTTCCCATCTGCTCCAAACTTCAACACATTTCTCACTCATTTCTGCTCCGTTTGCTGAGATGAATCAGCAAGATCTGTCCTAAGAAAACATTTCCGAAGAGCACAAGCAAATTATATTCCAGCATTGAGTCGATGCCAAAGACCATTACTCAGAGACTTGAGACTTGATGTTCAGAAGGATGCTAGGGCAGCCCAGTCTGAAAAGGTACGGAATAGCTCACTCCAGGTTTACACCGTCATAGTTCCCATCCATTTGTTACGGGATCAGTGTTCAGCAGTTTTCCAGATTCTCTTCATATATTCCTAGGTGGTGATAAGATCCCTGGAGCCTTCTCCAGACTGAACAGCTCCAGCTCTTCCAGCCTTTCCTCATAGGAAACACACTCCAGTCCCTTCATCACCTTCACAGCCTGGACTTCTCCCACTAGTTTCACATCCTTCTTTAACTGGAGTGTGGCTCCCGTTCAACTTGGTGTCCACCAGGACCTTGGGGACGTGTTCTGCAAAGCCGCTTTCCAGGGAGCTGGTCCCCAGCCTGGGGTTAGCCTTCCCTTTACGTTTCCTTGTGCTGAACTCCACGAGGCTGCCCTCTGCCCACGCAGCCATCTGTGGTTTGTCAGCCACTCCTTCCAGTTTTCATCCAGCTGCTTCATCCTCTTTTTTTTTCCCACTGCAGTTCACGATACACAAAGTTTGTATCATCTGCAAACACACTGAGGGTGCAGTCCACCCCATCATCCACGTCAACCACGAAGAACTCAGAGCTCAGGCTCAAACTAAGAGGAAGACTTGAAGACCTCAGCCCAGAACTAAATTTCCAATAAATATTGCCATGTTCTGTGCACAGATATCCTCTCAGAGTTCAGTCTCACCGAACAAAATGCTCAAGCGTAGAAGGGCTGCGCTCCAGAATAGTTTTGACCTAGTTAGTGATGCCACTTCTCCAGCGAGAATGAACATCAAGTTAACAGCAGCTAATCCAGAGCAGCTCAGAACAGGAATCGAAACATCCCCAAAAATGGCTTCTGAAGAGGAAGCACTTGAGCCACACTTCAAGTTTTTTTGCCAAGGTACACTTGGGTCTCGGAGGGTGTCACAGCATTTCTAAAAGTCTTTCTCTCCTAAGACTATTAAATGCTTTTTCACTGAGTTACTGAAAGTCATTATTCACTTGCTGTTTGGTGGTGTCTCGGACAAGTTTCTGCACTCTAAAGGTAACCAGTAACTGCAGAATCTCAAATACCGGCACCGAGTAACGCACACACTTCCACAAATACACAGCAAGTAACTAATCTGATAAAGACAACCCGGTCTGAAGCTTCAAGGACTTCGTATGAGACGTCTTAATTCATCACATTTCTCTAAAGGTACGACTACACAGACAGGAGGGATCCAAATTCTGACCCAGTGGGCACAAGGTTCCCAGGAAGAATGAGGACAGCTGCCAGTAATCCGAGATCAGATTTCCTCCTGTCTGGGAAACCCTAAATTTAGGAAAGGGAGTAAGCAAGCAGTTTGTATTTTGATCCCTCCCAAAGTGCAATACTGATATGGATAAACCTTTTTCGACTGAGGCAGTTGTGTTGCATTCCTGAATTTACGCCAGCAAAAGCACCTGAAGGGTAACTGGAAAGAGGAGCCGAACGCTGCCGGCAGCTCTGGGGAAGCGATCAGCACGGCGATTCAGGAGCCGTGGTGGAACTCTTTCTTTTGGCTGATGCAGGTCTGACGCGTGAAAGCAGCCTCCAGCAAAACCGACAGAGCAACCACGTCAACAAAGATAAACAGAACGGAGAATCCGCTCGCTTGGACCTTGTAGAAGCTTCCTATTACTGCAGATCTGAAAATAGAACTGTGAGCACCGACAGTTACAAGAATTCACATGAAGCAGCGAAAAATCAGGAGAGCGATGCCTCGACTGCTGCTCGCAGCCCCGAAGAGTCACAGGCGCGGTTTTCAATACATGAAAATAATCAGTTGGACAATCTTTTAACTGTAGATGTGAAAAAGTTTGTCTTATCCTCAGCAATGCTCAAAGAAATATTCACATCTGTATCTGTAGGGAGTTTTTCCAAAAGCAGAGATCATCACGTAGGGCTTCTTTTGACCAAAAGAGACAAGATACTTAGAATTAAAAACTTGAAGAGAGAATCTATATAAGCAAATGCACATGTCTGTGCACAAATCTGAGCACAAACCTTAACTTCAGCAGTCGTGATGTCACACTGGAAACGGTTACGCCTGTGCTACATTTAAGAGTGAGATTATAATCAGTTGTAAGTCACATCCAAATTAGAGTCCATGAGAAGAGCAGAAAGTTAACAAGAACACACAACACATGCGTGCCAAGGCAAGGGCTGAAAAAGAAGAGAACAAGTTTAAGGGAGAACAGAACAGGTAAGGATGGAGAAAAATATCAATCTTCCTTCTCCCCATTTTTAATTCAGGGTTTTGGGGTCCAGAACCAGGTGTGTGTGGATTACTTTTATTTTATTTCTTTTTTTACTTCACTTATTCAATTAGCTTTTATGATTTACGTATTAAATCACCCAAAGACATTTCATCCCTGGCTTTCCTTGTTCCTGCAGAAAAAGAGATGACCAAAAAACAAAATCTGTCAAGTTTAAAAGAAAAAGAGTTTCTGGGATAGCCCCCCAAGACAGGGAAACACGAGCACGTCCACGAGGTCACTACGGAAACCCCACAAAGCAGCAGCACGTCAGGAGGACGAGCACTTGGCGCGACTCACCAGCAGGCCAGGATGCAGAGGCCAGTAAAGAGGATGATGGGGATGGGGTAGGAAGCACACAGCAGCCCGTGGTTGTAGAACGCCCGCGATATCCTCTCGCGCAGTTTTTCAGTCAGGGTCATCCTCAACTGCCGTCACCTCGTTGCCATCCCGGAAGACATCAGGGGCTCGGGCAATTCCAGCATGTGCGACGCTTCAGGAAAGGCACTGTGTGCAGCTGGGAATCGGAAAGAACACAAGCTCGTGAGAAAAAGAATAAATGAACAAAAGGAAAAGAAAGATCACCACCTTGGTTTAGAAAGACTTTCAGGGTTGTACCTCCTCAGGAGAAAAGGCTGGTCCCACCCAGCGAGTGCTGGTTAGGAGCTTATTAGTGGGGTTCGCCTGGGCAAGGACGGGCAGAAAAACATTACGCGGGAAGCAAAACCGGCCCAAAGGACGTCGGGCACCGTCGCCGTGAGCTGCTGGTCAGGGAGGATGGGTAGAGCGAGGAACCGAACCGTCTGAAAGGGAGGAAGAAAAGGAGCTTAGCAGGGAAAGAATGAAGCCCCGCTCCGGGGAGATGCCAAAAGGCCGATTAGAAAAGCCGGAGTGAGGCGAGCTGTCAGCGACGGGGGCGGAAGGGAAGCGCTCTCGGACGCCGAGCGGAGCCCGTCAGAGCTTCAACGATCAGCAACACCCCAGGAACAAGAGGAGCGCCCAGACCAGCTCCGCAGCACGGACAACCCGCAGAAAGCTGGTTGTGCGCGGGGAACGAGGGAGGGAAGCGTGAGTAGCCACGGTGCAGGGCACTAAGCCAGAGCGCGCGACGCAGAAAAATAAACCAACGCCGATACTTCTTGTCAAAACGTATTTGAACTTGACCGTAAGGCTCCCGCAGAGGCTGCTCACCAAGCACAAACCAAACTGCAAATGTCAGAAGGGGTCGACCGACACTGGCTATTTGATTTAGAAAGTATAAAACATGCGTTATAAAAAGCCCCAGGAAAAGGTTAAGACAACACATTAAACTAAAGCACAAACCGAATTTCTAGGAAAGACGGAGGAGAAGAAAACTCTCGCCTAATTTTATTTTTTTTTATTTTAAATCTCAGGCTAAACGCAAAGCACGTGCTTCACAGCGACATTCTGAGAAGCGAAAGCCTTGAACGCAACACAGATTTTTTTTCACAGAGTTCAAAGCTACGATTATCCAAGCTTTTTATATTTTCATCTGTGTGGAAAGAAATACATTTTTCCTGGCTCCTCCAGAAGAAGACTGGGGCAACAGGGGCCTCAAAGCAGATGAAATAAATCACTTTGCCCCCAGGAAAATACCATTAATGATTGCAGCAGAGAATTCAGGCCAAGACCTAAAGGCAGGCTGCCCATTAAAACCAGCCGGGGAGCTGACGCTTTGAAGAACTCACCGTCGCCACCCTGAACGCAAAGAATACTAGAGCAGAAGGCCTGAGAGAAATCAGAATAAATCTATTCAGGGGTTTTGTGCATATCTGGCTCAGGAATTCCGTACGCCTCCAATATTTAGAAGTTGGGGAGGTTCCGGAGGTGCCGGGTTTGTTTTATACGCACTTTCAGCTACATAGGAGAGGAAGACAAACCCCAAGCGCAGCCATTATGGTTTTAAATTCAGATTAAATTCTATTTCGTGCCCACAGGATTATTTTACGATGATCTACTTGATTGTTTCCCCCCAGCAACGCAACTAAAAATAGTCTGTTTTTTAGCAACAGAAGCAGCAGTACCTCGGCCCGATGACCAAATGGAACAACCCGGACAAATTATTTTTGTCCGTCCATTGCACGCACACGGGATAAAAGGCTTTGTCTCACAGTCACACAGAGAACCCTAAAACATGGTTCCCCAAAAAGCAACATTTAGAAGAAGAACACATTTAGAAGTTGAGGAGGTTACATTACAACATCTCAGGTTTTAACCTTCCGTTTGTTTCGGTCCAGTAGCAAATATGACCCGCTCAAATCAAGTCCAAGGTAAACATAAAACACAAAATTAAAAAATAATAAACCACCAGAGACACAGACTTTCTATTCTACACCTCAAGAGGGAGCAGGGGAAAAAAATAAATAAATTTAATTTGGCATTTCAGTGACAAAAGCCATAGAGTGAGAAATAATGCAGAAAATCACTGTGTACACAAGCCTACTACTCAGAGCAGGTCACTGAGAATAATAATCAAAGAATGTCTTTTGAATATATGGCAGTAACTGAACTGCAAAACCACCGTCCACGTTACTGGAATGGGGAAGGAAGCTGCAAACAAGTACACTGGAACTGAAAAAACTCAAGGCTTCATCCCCCTGGTGATTTTTCTCCGCAGGAGCTACAGAATGTCACGCTGGGGCTCACACGGACAGATCGTATCCTTAATCTAAAGGCGGAAGACAAAAAGCAAATATTAAATGACCCTTAAAGGTAAAGTCGACCCCGAGCACCCAGACCCCACGGCTGTCGTGTCACAACAGACCCGACCCCTCGTGCCAGGACCCAACTAACCCGACCGCCCAGCTGAAGGGAGCAGAGAGGGAGTAAAAGTAAATATTCTTCATATCAGCCCCCTTTACACTAAAGTTTACGAATGCTGCACGTGCAGGAATTGGAATTGTGAGAAAAGCTTCAAGCACAATGATCATCGCAGGTCCCGTCCAACCGAAATATTCTAACCAGTCACAGAAGAGGAGAGAGGACAATAAAAACCCCAACCAAGTTTAGACTACTTAAAAACTCACGTGTATATCCTTAACACACCCCATAAAGTATAGGTCAAACACGAAGAAAAATTCTCATCTCTAAAGCAGAAATAGCTCCCGCCCGGCTCCTCGGCCAGCCCTGCCCTCTGACAGCGAGTGACAGAACGGTTTGGGTGGGAAGGGACCTTCAAGATTGTCTCGTTCCAACCATTCCGGTCGTTAGTCCTGCACCGGGAAGCGTTCCGGCCCCCTGCAAAGAGGGGAAGTTCGTATTTGCTTGCTTCACCTGGTGTGAAACAGCAGCATTCATTAAGAAGCAAGCATTAAGCACTGCAAAGCTAATATTTGCTTATTACGTTTGAGCTGCACACTCGATTTGAAATCTGATTAGCTTTGTGCTACGACAGTGCTCATAAAGGCAAAAAGCAGGAACCGTTCCTGGTCCAAGTCATTTTTGCCAACAGAGATTAGCTAACTCAAAGGCCCTGATTTTAGGACAAATGTCAAAGGAGAATCCATTCAGAGTATTTCTTTCCTTTTGCACAACGGCAACTCCAAGACAAAGTTTGAGCGGGAACAAAAGGACATCGGGGCGTTCCCTTCACCTCACAGCAGAGAACGTTGAATTTGCGGTTCACTTCAGGTACGAGAGCCAGGCACACAGTGACGGTCAGAGATGGAGCGCGGGAAATAAAAGCAGGCAGCGGGCTGGAAAGAGCGAGGTTTGGGTTATGACGTCTCGTAAGTTCCAAACCAAATTACACATTAAGCAATTCTCAGCCTCTCTAGTCCTTCCTTCCGTTTACAGGACTGTCAAAAAAATGATGACTGCCGGGATCACACGAATTCAGCCATCGGTGATTTCAGTCACACACGTCCTGCCCCGACGATTCACAGAGCCGCAGCTCCTGCTGCGATTCCTGGGACGGGGGAGCGAGGATCAGCGAGGACGCCCTGCGCCGAGGTTACTCATCCCCACCTCGAGACACGGGTGTTTCAGGGCAGCCTTGCAAATGTTTCATGCAAAATGTAACGCAACACTAAAGCCAGGAATCCATCACAAACTGGAAATTCAGCAGAGAACAGAGTTCAGATGGTAACAAATCCACAACATCTGGCCAGCTGCAGGTCAGAAAACCACAGCGCTTCACCACTGGAATGGTGGTTCCCTCTGAAGCCCCTTCCCTTACCCACAGGCAGGAAGGGAAATACGACTAAAAACTGATATTTTTTCCTGACACCATATTACACACCACGTCTTTGGACTTTTTTGGGGTGTACCATGCATTTGCGGAGGAGTTTCTCAAGTAGCCAAAAACTCTTCTCATCCATAAAGCAACTCTGGAAGAGGAGCTTGTACCATACCAAGAAAAAGCCCGATCGTTTTTTCGCTCTTCATTCAGAATGCAAGACAGGCAGAGAGAAGACTAAACGAACCCACTGCTCTTTGAGCCCCGAGGCCTTTTTCAGCGAGTTGATTCTTATCCCGACGAGCGCGAGCGTGTTCTGTTACACAACCACAGCATCCCAGGTTAGAAAGGACCTCAAGGATGATGTGGTCCAACCTTTCTTGGTCAAAGTTATAAATCACTCACAGTCCATAATACACTCTGTGCTGACTGCTGTCATGAAACAGGACAACTTTTCAACCAGACCTAAGCACTGCGTCACGTCGCTGGCTCCCACCTCACCAGCCCTCCCCGCAGACCCTCAGTGCAGGCCAGAACCACGGCTCTTCACCCAAACCCCACAGCTCAGCCTGGAGAAGAGAAGACTCCAGGGAGACCTCCCAGCACCTGAAGGGGCCACAGGGAAGAAGAGGAGGGACTTTTTCCAAGGGCATGTGGTGACAGGACAAAGGGCAGTGGCTTTAAACTAGAGCAGGGTAGATCTAGATTAGGCATTAGGAAGAAGTTCTTCACCGTGAGGGTGGTGAGACCCTGGCACAGGTCGCCCAGAGAAGCTGTGGATGCCTCATCCCTGGAAGTGCTCAAGATCAGGCTGGATGAGGCTTTGACCTGGTCCAGTGGGAGGTGTCCCTGCCCATGGCAGGGGGTTGGAACCAGATGGTCTTTAAGGTCCCTTCCAACCCAAACCGTTCTAGGATTCCATGATAAACACCAATTCTGGCTCACCATAACTTCTAGGTAGTTCACAGGAGCTCAGGCTCTTTCTCTCTCTCACCCGTCCGAGAGCCGAACAGACAATTCGCTTTGTGCTTCCAAAGCGATTCTGTCCCAAGGAGCTTGTGGCCAACTCCACGCCAGGCAACGGAGCCGCGCTGAGGCCAAGCCCAGAGCGCTTCGCAGCGACGGCAGCACGGCGGAGGTCGGAGGGGACTTCTGGAGATGCTGAGGGTGACCTGGGGCAGGATGGGCAGGACAGGGCAGATCAGTCAGCTTTTGAGTACCTCCCCCGACGGAGGTTCCACAGCCGGTTCCAGAGCCTGACCACACGACGATGAGGAGATGCCATGACGTTCTCCAGAGGTGAGGTCCCCAGCACATTGTCTAAAGCAGAAAGACTTGTGCTGCTGCTTCCCACGCGCAGCGGCGGTCATTAGGCTCACATCTGATCAGGCTTAACGCGTCGCTTTTGTGAGCCCACGATTCGGTTCTACGAGTCCCACTGAGGTGAAGACGTACAGCACGAGACCCCCACGTACAGACGGTGGCTTTTCATCCCCACCTGTACCAGCACGCGAGGTTTGCAACACCCAGATGTGGATCCAAAACGACATTTCCTCACTACACGAGCGTACGGCCAGGGGAGTCCAATTAAGGCAGGATTAATCTGTGCCTCAAGCTCAAGAAGAATGAGGTGGCTACCTGGAATAGTACAGAAGCTGGAATGGTTACGCTTCCTTGGAAAACTCCTACATTGCCGTGGTCTGCCAGCTCTACTGCAAACTCTTACAAAAAAACAAGATTGACCAGCTAAGGGAGAAATGTAGGATTTCTTCTCCAGGACAAAGTAACTCAAACTGAGTTACCTTTCCCAAGACAAAAGCTTTTATCTCGCTTAACAGCGCTTACGTGTTCCAAATTCTTTACATTTCTGCCTGAAAGCGTTTTACAGCCTTCACAGAAAGCCTCCCCTTACCACCTGAAGGGCAAGGAAAGGCAGCTCTCTTGTATGTAGACAGGAGTAGCTCAACATAGCCCACTGTAAGCTTAGAGGCAAAATTATTAAACATATGAAAACTTTTCCCTTTATAAGAAACAGTAACCTGATTTTTTGAAGCATATTCAACATCTTGTTTTTCCATAAAACATTCTTGAATCAAGCCTCAGCCTCAGGTAATCATAAAAACATATTACTGAGCTGGTGAAGAGCTGGAAAATATAAATATATATATAAAAGCCACACTGTTATGTAGTCAATACATAAAATACTTTGTTCCATCTCGTTGCCTATAACCAAGTCCTATACCTCAACCTGCAATGTGAATTTTAAACCAGCATTTTGCATTTAAAACACTGAGCCCGGTAAAGCAGGAACAGATCCAACATGTTCCTTCTGTCCCCCCTAAACCTCTACCACCAGCCACAGCAAATCACCCCAGAGACCGAACATTCAAATGCACGACCCGTCTCCCCAACGTACCTGTTCTTCAGGAGGGGAATGGCCACATCGCTGCAGCAGCCCCAGGTCGGACGCAGAATTACAGAAGCTTTCCTGCCAAGGCTGCGTACTCCGGGAAGGATGGGGGAGGAAAGAAGAGGAAAGAAAGAAGAGGAAAGAAAGAAGAGGAAAGAAAGAAGAGGAAAGAAAGAAGAGGAAAGAAAGAAGAGGAAAGAAAGAAGAGGAAAGAAAAGGAAAAAGAAGAGAAGAAGAGGAAAGAAGAGGAAAGAAGAGGAAAGAAGAGGAAAGAGGAGGAAAGAAGAGGAAAGAAGAGGAAAGAAGAGGAAAGAAGAGGAAAGAAGAGGAAAGAAAGAAGAGGAAAGAAAGAAGAGGAAAGAAAGAAGAGGAAAGAAAGAAGAGGAAAGAAGAGGAAAGAAGAGGAAAGAAGAGGAAAGAAGAGGAAAGAAGAGAAAAGAAGAGGAAAGAAGGAAGAGTTCACCAAAAGCGAGGATTTAGAAAGGTTGCCCAGCCACTTGTTGCCAACACAGCCGATTGATCCGGCCGCTGCTCTGCCGGCACCCGAGGGCAAGGCGGGCACACGGGCCATCAGGAGGGATCCACCCTCCCGCTGCTGCAGTCATTTGCCACGTGCATCCATCAGCCACACGTCTCCGGAGACCGCGGAGTGGGAGCAGCAGCCTTCTGCCTTCAACGGTATCACGAAAACAAGAGGAGACAGCAGGATCGACGCCGCTAGAGACAAAATCAGCCAGACTGCGTCAAGTTTGTACTGTCAGATGAGATTTTTTTTTTTCCTTGTCCAGGCTCCAGTTAAGATCCTGAGCCACAGAACAGAGGGTCCAGAGAGGAGAATGGCTCTTTCATATCCTTCTCCACGTGGCAGCGCTTCCGCAGCCTACAGGATCGTATTCACACGCGTGGTTACAGGTACTCCATGTGCTCCTGGACACAGCAGGCACAAAAGATCACCAACACCCAAATCTCTGTTTGATTTACAGTCTCCGCTTGACCTGCAAATGTCTCTCTGATCTCTTTTCAGTCCTCACCACAGCTACAACTTCACGACAACGCCAGAAACCGCACCACAAACAGCCCCCAGGAAATGAGTGAAATCAGTTTCCCTGCAGATGCAGAAAATGGGCAGATGTTAGATCGTTCACACACCAGCAACGAAAAAACTGATTTTCTTCTCCTTTGCTGGACTGTAGAGATGCTTCATATCCTTGCAGTGCGAGAAGCTATCGCTGCTACCATCCCCTGGGTAAAACAACTGGTGTCAGCTGCTGCAGGAGCTCTCGTCGACAAAAGGGAGAAGGGGAAGGAAGAGAGAACCCAACCCTCCCAGTCTTTGCCAAGTGTGAAGTCTCCTCCAGTGAGGGCCGGGGATGAAGCATTCTTCTGAGGACTTCAGAGGTGGGAAAACAAGAAATATGCTCAAGACATTAACCTCCCTTCACAGAAACGCTACACAATCAGCTCTAAGTCCAAGCTCCTATTCTCCACTCACATTCCCATGAGAAGAATAACGTGCTTTGTGCTGTCGAAGGACACAGAGGTCACGGGGGAACAAAATACTTCCTATGGGAAAATCATGACCAGCGCACTAACCTCCCGGAGACCGGTGTCTGGAATGGGTTAATCCCGATGTCGCTCTTTCAAGCCCCAAAGCTCCAGAACAGCCTGCGTCTTCTCAGCGGAGGATTCTTCACAGAAGGGTACTTTTCATATTCAGAAAAGTAGAAACTCTTCAATAAATTAAATTTCAGGCTGCATTCCCTCCATTCCAGCCAAACAGCCGTAAGAGCATTTAAAGTCTGAACTGTGTTTCCGAACCAGAGAAAATGTGCATCTAACCCAGGATAACCAGGCACGTGCATCCTCAGCCTAAGTTTCACCTTCCTCTGCTCAGAAAAAGCTGGTTTTGACAGGAGATGAACCTCCGAGTTCTCGCTAATGCAATACAACAGCACAGTATTGCACTGCAAGGATCAAACCCCTCCAACATACTCCTTCCCTTCGCATCGATCCTTCTCGGAAGGCACCTCAAAGCTCTTCACATGGTCTAACATCTGGACTCTGTGCTTTAAACTTGCTTGGCAGCTTCCTTCCCTCAGTCAATTAAAAAAAAAGAAATCAACAAATCACCAAAACCAAACCAAAGCACGCTTGCCAGGAACTTGAGGGGTTTCAAGATCAAGGAGTTCAACTGACCTTGATACAAAATTCGACACAAATTAACAGTAGCCACTTGCTTCATTCTCACCTTTTTGTCATTTTCCTCTCTCCCCAATATTAATTTATGTCTTGAGAGGGGGAAAACCCACAAGTTACCTGAAACGGATCCCATTTCACAAGTGGTATTTCACAGATTTTTAATCATACCTTGAAAAGCTAGAGTAGCAACGACGACAGAGAAACGCTGCCACAAAAATTCAAAAAGAAAGCACTTAAATAATCTCAACATCCCAGATAATACGTTATCCGCCACCACGGACGGGACCAACATTCAAAATAAGTTCCCAAACCTATTTTCATAATGTCTATCAGACTTCTGTGCCACAAGAGAAGAACCTCAGCGAAACTCCTTCTTAAGGATAGTAATTCACCAAACGTAGTTTTCTATCAAGTGTCCTTTCTTGCTTCCTAAAACACTTCCAGCGGCGTTAGCTAATAACTTACTGACAGGATACTCCACGTGCAGAGCGATAACAGACACAAGTTTGGGATTTCCAAATCCACAACCCCACGCCTTCAAAGTTTACTCTTCTTTCCGCACCCAGCCGAAGGGAGCTTACCTCATTTATTACAATTTCAGAAGTATTATCAGTATTTACCTCACGCAAGGCAAGCGACGAAGATACACGACCGAAAACCTGCAAAATGAGCCGGGATGAGGTTTAGTCTTGGGAATAAAAGACGGAGGATACGTACCACAGAGAAAACCCCCAAATGCAGTTTCCGATGTTGGACAAAAGGCTCGTCGTCTCTAGACTCCCTACTCCATAATGGCAAATGAATTGCACCAATTTCCTCCAAAAATACTGTGAAATATAAAGCTCAGAATTACAATTCAAAAGCTGCCACTGTGAATATTAGGAAGACACATCAAAATCTTATTTTACTCACAGTTCCAGCAGAATGTGCTGCTCTAATGAGCATGCCAAGCCTGTAACCCCTCAAAACGCAGCGGCTTTGTCCGTCAGGGAACTATTCACAAAGTTTCTAGATAAGGTGGGGTTTTTTTCCACATCACCAACATATCAGCCGCAATTGAATTTTAAAAGGGCAACCATAATGTTTTACTTCCCCAGGCCTCAGGCAACTGAGTGCCAAACTCTAAAAGAGGTAAAAGGTAAAAGAGCCAAACCAGATGGTAGTGCAGACACACTACATGGAAGCTCAGAAGAAATACCTATCACATATCAAAAAATTCAGTGCAGAGCTGAAGACGTTTCCAAATGAGCAACATACTGAGAGAGGTTCTTGCAGATTGCGTACGAGCACATTATACAGCAGGTCAGAAAGGAGTCTGGGGTGTTAGAACTAATAATAAATGTCATTTCAGAAAACACGAGGAGCAAGCCTGGAGAACAGACCTTGTGAGGAGCGATTGAGGGAGCTGGGTCTGTTCAGTTTGACCAAGAGGAGGCTGAGGGGGATCTCATCATGCTCTACAGTTACTTGAAAGGACATTGTGGAGAGGTTGGTGCTGGTCTCTTCTCACAGGGAATTAGGGACAGACCCAGGGGGAATGGTTGCAAGTTGCAACAGGGCAGGTTTAGGCTGGACATTGGGAAGAAATTCTTCACAGAAAGAGTGGTCAGACACTGGAACAGAAGGTGGTCAGACACTGGCACAGGCTGCCCAGGGAGGGGGTTGAGTCGCCATCCCTGGATGTGTTCAAGTGTCACTTAGATGGGGTGTTGGGTGATCTGGTTTAGGGGTGAACTTGTAGTGTAGGGTCAATGGTTGGACTTGACGATCCCAAGGGGCTTTTCCAACCTGAATGGTTCGATGATTGATTGTTCTAAGTCCTTCTGTAGGAGCAGGATACAAAGGGAGAACATCAAGAGAACAGAAAACTACAGAAGAAAAAGCTAAATAAAATTTGAAGTTATCTTGACAGAGGAGAAGTTACAAGGGGAGGAAGCTCCGTGATGAAATCCTCTTCAAGGGAGCCTCGATCACAGACCGATGTGTCAGCGAAGGGGTTCCAGGAGGAGACACTTCTCCATCCAGGGTCCTGGACCAGCAAGAGACCCGGAGGAACTCCAGCTCCAAACTGCTACAGGAACACATAACCTTTTGTCCTGATAGGGTTGCTGAAAATTCTTCCTCGGGAATACCTGGGAAACTACAGATCACTAAAGCAGATACTCTAAAGAACAGTAGAAAATAGTAAAACAAGCCTGTTAGACTGACCTCTCCAGAGGAAGCAACAAGCACATGGCACAGGACATTGAACACAGAAAGTCCACCTACTGCTAAAAACACGTGCAGGAAACCTCCATAGCGGGGACTTCTAAAAAATGCAGCTGTCAGGCGATCAGAGGAGAGCCTTTATACGGACAGAAGTTGATTTAAAAAGGGATCATAACAAATGTCTGACTCTTTTAATAGAGAGGGGTAATCGGACAGTCCCATATGGACCGTGCTGTTGGACACATTCACGGTTTCCCCGGTAAAAAGATGCAATGTTGACAGAAACAACGCTTTCGGCCGTCGTGTTTTTCACGATGGCAAAGATCAGGCTGACTGAGGAGCTGGCAGAAATAACCTCACGCCAAGCAACAGGGGAGCAAACTGACACGTGAAGTTCAATGCCAATGAACATAAAAACTGTGTATTAGGAATGAAGAGCAGAATGGAGAACAAATGGAAATCCTTACATTAATACGTAAACTCCGTGCTCCGCATGCACTAAGGGCTACACACAATTCTGGGCATTCTCCTTCCTCATCTCACAAAGGACACGTAGGAGAATGAGAAGAGGTGCAGAGAAGTTCAACAAGGATGATCAAAGACATAAAGCAGCTTCCATGAAACAAAAAAAGTGCGTGAAGGCTTTTCGATCTGGAAAAGATTTTATCAGCAAATGGATACAGTGGGCTTCTCGAACGGAGACCATCGGGAAGCGGAACAGGGGGGACTGCCTCTTCCAGCGCAGGAATAGCTCGGCATCAAACGAAACTCCGAAGCGGTGGCTCAAAAATAAACACACAGTTAAGCTGTGGAAATCTTTACCCCAGGATATTGTTTCTGTCACACGGGTTAAAAAAGCAAGTGGAGAAATTTTGGGGAGAGTGAGCCACGAAGCGCTACTGAGAGCAAAGCCAAGGCATTCCTCTGGCTTGAGAAACCCCTCGGCCACAAGCCTCTTCTCCCCAGCACCGCGCCAGCTGCCAGTACCCAACATGTTTGTCTTGTCCGGACACTCCTGCTCCGTACTGACCGCCGTCCGCACTCAGAAACTAGAGACCAACCTCAGCGGGCCATCGGGGTGAGCCGCCAGTCGTCCTTACACAACGCACCTCATGTGATCGCTTCCGGAATAATTCACTTTTTGTTTATCGACGCAGCTGCTCTAAGACAAACGGCTCGGGAATCACCTTCTCCTGAAAACACCAAAAGACTGATGCAACAGCCACACGTGGTTACATAGCAGAGCTGTACTATTCATTCCACCTCTCACATCAGTAAGTGGTGGTCAGGCACAAATACTGAGGAATTTCATCAACTTTTCACTCTCAGGCTGCTCAGGAAGTTCCTGACTCCAGAAATTAATTCCAGGATGCAAACAGTAACCAAAAAAGAGCGTTTTTGATCTTTTTTTTTTAGGATATACTTTGTCTATATGAATGCACTGATGAGGCATCTTAAATCCACATTTTAGAATTTCTGAAGTATGGTGGAAATTCACTTCAATAAAAATAATACGGACTCCAGGTGTTAATTAGATGTTATTTACCTCGTCATAGGTCTTAATCAACCTCCATCACTGCAACATAAAGTCACCGTGTTTACATTTGCACTTCCTCCGGAACCCAACGCCATCCGCTTGGCACTCTCAGGAACAATCCTTGCAGCTCCAAGAGAAGCACATGACCAGCCCTCCCACCGCAGACCTGCAACACAGGTCATCGTTTTCCAAACGTCTCTTCACCATCAAGTTTAACATCTTAGCCCACGCCTCTCGTTTGCGATATGAAACACGTAGAATGCTTCTGGATCATCTCCCTGGGCTTGTGCAAAGACTTTGACACTGTCCCACGTGACATCCTTGTCTATAAACTGGAGAGACGTGGATCTGAGACTGGCCACGCGATGGATAAGGAATTGGCTGGATGGTCGCGCTCCAAGAGCTGCAGTCAGCAGCTTCACGTCCGAACGGAGACCAGTGACAAGTGGTGCTCCTCAGCACCCAGTACTGGGACCAGTATTAGTTAATGTCTTTGTCCACGACACAGACAGTGGGATCGAGCGCGTTCTCAGCAAGTTTGCTGACGACACCGAGCTGTGCGGTGCGGTTGACGCACTGGAGCGAAGGGATGTCACCTGGAGGGACATGGACAGGCTGGAGAGTCTGTGCAAACCTCATGAAGTTCAACAAGGAGCAGAAGCTTGCACTTGGCCTGAGTCAGGACAACCCCAAGCACAGGCTGGGGGATGAGGTGATGGAGAGCAGCCCCGCCGAGAAGGACTTGGGGGTGTCGGTGGATGAAAAACTGAGCGTGAGCCACAGCCCGGAAAGCCAACCACCCCCTGGGCTGCATCACAGGAAGCGTGGCCAGCAGGGCGAGGCGGGGATTCTCCCCGTCTGCTCTGCTCTGGTGAGACCCCACCTGCAGTTCTGTGTCCAGCTCTGGGGCCTCCAGCACCAGAAGGACATGGACCTGCTCAAGCGTGTCCAGAGGAGGCCACCGAGATGCTCACGGGGCTGGAGCACCTCTGCTACGAGGACAGGCTGAGGGACTTGGAATTGTTCAGCCTGGACAAGAGAAGGTTCTCGTGAGACCTGATAGTGGCTTCCCAGCACCTGAAGGGGGCTACAGGAAAGCTGGGGAGGGACTTTTCATCAGTGAGTGTAGCGAAAGGACGAGGGGAACCATTTGAAATGGAAAGAGGGGAGATTCAGATGAGATATTAGGAAGAAATTCTTCACCGTGAGGGTGGTGAGACCCTGGCACAGGTTGCCCAGAGAAGCTGTGGTTGCCTCATCCCTGCAAGTGTTCAAGGCCAGGTTGGACAGGGCTTTGAGCAACCTGGTCTGGTGGGAGGGGTCCATGGCAGGGGGGGTGGGATGAGATGATCTTTAAGGTCCCTTCCAACCCAAACCACCCTGTGACTCTCTGCCATTCACGAAGTGGTAACTTTGTCAGATCCACGCTCAGTATCATTTCTTAAAAGTTCCCAAGTACTACAGATATCATGGACCAGCAATCAAGAGTCAAAACCTCCCCGAAGCAGCCTTCACACCCTGCCCAAAGCACGCAGATTGGAAAAAAAAAATAAAATAAAATCAATACAAACACTTCAGCAGAACCACAAGAGCCGTCTGCAAGGCACACAAGGCCAGAGACTCTCTTTTGCACTGATGGAAACAATCTTTTCCGTTCCATCCGCAGCGCAAGGCACTGGCTGCGAGGCAGACTGCCCCTCGCCTGCTCCGCTCTTCTGCCCCAGCAATCGCCCAGTCGCGGGCAGAGACCTGAGGCACAGAGCAAAAACCTCCTGAGCAATTACAGCTCATGCACGAGGGAAGACAGGGCTAGAAGGGACTTTGAGGGCTCTAACTCATGCACCTCGCTCAGAGCACTAGGAGTGACGCTCAAATTATTCCCCAAAAAATGTTTATTCATCTTGTTCTTAAGCATTTAGTTGGAAGCTCTGCAGTCGCCTCAAGTAAAGTACTCTAGTACTAAGCTTCAGATGTTTAAAACCCCACTATTCTACCTGTGTCCCTCCTCATATTTTTGTGCTGTTCTCGGGTGCACAGAGCACAGGACAGCCTTGGCAGGAATACCTTTAACTGTAAATTCCCCTGAGACTCACCACAGTCTTCTCAAAGGATGCAGCTTTGCCCGCTCAAGCCCTCCAGAGACAGGTGGCTCTGCTCCGCAGTCCCCCCACCAGCTTCACGTCACTTTTCCAGCATCGCACCAACACCAGGTCACGGGGTGTCCCAAGGAAATGATTTTTTTATTTCGTTATTTTTAAATCTCAACCGCTTGAGACAAGGACAAGAAGTCCTGACAAGGACAAAAAGCAAAAAGCCTTACTGAGTTCAAGACATACGGAAGCGTTGGTTTCTTGCGGCCAGGAACAGACCTGACATCTTATCCTGGAGAGAAGTAAACTCACTTTGAAAGGAAGTACCTGTAGGAGGCCAGCACCGTCCGTCACGTGCTCCCAATGATCTTCCACAAATCATTTGACTGCTTGCCGCAGGATTTTAAATGACTACTACTCTCCATTCTCTTCTTCCCACTCTTTCACCTACACAAACTGCTCACTCTTCTCTAGTCTTTCAAAACATCACCTATTTCCCATTTCTCAAAAGACGCCTACTACAGCTTTTAAGTGGATTGGGTTTTTTTTAGTCTGTATTTTGAAGTAGGCAGCCAAAAATATCTCACTTAAATGACTACTTGCAAATCTGCTCCTTCTTTTTTCTGGTCTGTCACCAGTATTAATTGCTCCCCAGTTGACTTCAGTCTTCAGTAAGAGTCAAAAGATACTGAACATTTCAGTTTCGGTGACACTGGACAAGAAGTTTTCCCCCTTCTTTCCTCCACCATCTGGTAAGACATTCACAGAATAACTTCTGCATCCCTTGATGGCAGGGTTGTTTTCTACTTTAATCTTTCTAATGTGGTCTTGCTTATTCAAACCAAGAACAGCAACATCTCCAGGTCTGAACACTCATATTGCAGGAGTGAGGAAAGCAACCTTGGCAGTTAGTACTTCAATTATACGATTCCCACTCAGCTCCAGCACTGCTTTTTTGAGACAAAGTTCACCGAGAAGCACCTATAGTAGTCATTTATCTCCACTAGAGAGTTACTCTTTACTTTTCTCCATAGTGCTGCAGCTGCAATTACTTGTTGATCTCATCAAACGAGTATCTGACACGAGCATGTTCCTGTTTCCTTATCTATAGCTGGGGCTCCTTTCCTGGCAAAGGATGAATTTCCTGGTTCCAAACTCTCCTTCAGGAGAGAAATCAGACCTAATGGTTAAGGACCTCTATCTAAAAACCAAACAAATAAAACAACAACAACAAAAACTTTTAATTCAGGCCCACAGGTTCTGACTGTATGGTTTGACGTTCTATTTCTCAGATGTCCTGTCTGTACATCCGAATGCTACCTTCGACCTCAACTACCTTTTAAAAGATTGTGCCATGATAAATGCTTAACACTCACACTTCATTCAACAGTTTAAGATGACAAAGTTAACAGTCATAGAAGACAGTAAGTTTAAAAGTTAAAGAGGACAATAACATTTTTGTCAAAGTGCCCACAAACAAGCAAATATACTCCTTGGAAGGAAACGCGGCTCCTTTTGCAGCCCACGACACCACTGCTTACACCCAGGTTGCTACTTCAGTCCTGGGAGCTCCAAGCACAGGAGGTTTCCAGAACCTGTCCCAGGTAGATCACAACTAGGCAAATACTTCTGCACTTCCCACCTACTGCTCCACTTCCCCGCACGACAGCACAGCCCCTTTGCTGGGTTTGGACGTTCCCAGAGGAGGGGCAGCAGAGCTTTTACAAAGCACTGTCCCTCTCCTGAAACCTTTGAATTCACACACCTTTGAATTGAGCTCAGCAGCAAGCTTCGGTGATCTTTGGTGACGCAACAGCAATGTTAATTTTTCAGTTTACCGAGATCCCAGCCCATGTCGGGTCATTTGTACCGGTTGAGCTTTCTGACCGCTGGCAGCAGAAGAGTTCCAAAATTGCCTGGGTTTGGCAGGACAACTGAAGTCTCCCTTTGGCTCTCCTGTTCCACACGGGCCCTCTCTACAGCTCCCGAACGTTAGAGCTTCACTGGTATTTTCACCCTGAAATTGAATACTGGAAGTTTTGGCTGCACCATCGTCTAATTAACAGGGATCCTCTCACAAGCTGGATGCCAACAACAACAGAAGCAAGGGAGACACCACCACGGCTCTGACCACTCAGTCGGCGAAACAGAAAGCAAAAATTAAGCTGTAAACTCCAACGTGTGTTTCCCTGTATTGCTCCCTCAAAAAACAAAAAGAACAAACCCAACAAACCTTTAATCAGAACAGTTTTCGTTATGAAGAAGTAAGATCTTCCAGGTTTTAAAAGACACAAGGGAACGCAAGCATCTGTAAAGAGACGCTCTTGCACAGGATTAATTTTCAGCAGGTTCAAAGTTACAGAAGTGACGCTTGGCGAGCCTGAAGAACCAAACGACCAAGACACTCAACTTGCGAGAAGGAAGCTTTTGTCACCTCTAGCATCATGCAGAACTAAATATTTTTCTTTCTAATAATCACCAATTAGAAACCCGGGATCACCAAATCACTGTGCTCTTTCTTCCTCACAGCGAAACAATCCCCAAACTACCCTGCTGGACAACGAGCCTGAAAGCCTGACTCCGACATTGTCTTTTGAAAACAAACCAACTATTATTCCCATGCTATCTTTACCACCATGCTCCATAGAAGATTAATTCAATTTTCACCAAAGAAACGCAATCCTCCTCCCCTCATTCACCACCGCTCTCTCGCTGCAGCTGAAACTCTCTGGTTTTTTACTGGCAGGAGCCTTAGAATTTTATTTTCTTCCCAAGGAAGCCCAGATCCGCAGGGAGGACACCGTCCATTGTGGAACACCGCGACTCTGTTGTCACCTGAGGACACAAACTAAACGAGTCACTTGCAGACAATCCCCTTTAAGTCCCGTTCCTCCACCTTCTTTTTGATGTTTTCGCTGTGAGAATAGCTTACGGACATTGAAACAGGAGGCTGCCCAACCACAGAGCTGCCTCGTCTTCCTTAAGACTGTCTTTCTCGCCCTTTAACACACCACACAAGTTTCAAAGGAATTCTAACCCAGGATATTA
>NW_009703222.1:0-2364 GCF_000703405.1 Apaloderma vittatum | reverse complement strand
CTCTGCCTGCATACACCGTCGCTCCCGTTTGAGACTCAAGGCCGAGCTCCTCGAGCCAAGCGCCATCAGTTCCTCCTCGCTCGCGCAGCAGCCGGCAGACAGGAGGGTGCTCCTCTTCTCCGGGGCTCTGCGCTGCCACAGCACGCTGTAGAAAATCTGTTGCAAAAGGGGTGAAAACTGCCTGCAGCTCCCTGGACAGACAGTCCCGTCGGTTCTGCGAGAGCGGCACGGGAAGTCGGCCGCAGCCGGAATAAAAAGACGGATTCCCAGGTCACGGGATCTGCTGAAACTGCTGTTCTGCTGCTACTGCCCCTCCACTCACAACCTCCTATGTCTCACTATAGGCAGGTAAAACTGTTTTTCTTTGTCAAGCTGCATCTATTCTATTTTTTAAGCTCTTTGCTCAGCAGAGAGGGAAAAAAATAAAGACTTTTCTCTGCATAATTATAAGAACTCTGACGACAGACAGGCCTAGCAACCCACTGAATGAAAGTAACGTTGAATAACTCAACAGCTGTCTCCAGAGAGAGCCTGACAAATTCACTCATCACCAAGATTTTGACACTTAAAACACTGTTTTAATGCTTTTGAGACAAAACTCGATTCTTCTTTGCTCTTTTGTGATGTTCTACTTGAATCACATTTGGAAAAATAAACAGCACTGTACCAAGTTAAGCTTTGTAACTGAAAACACCGAGTAGAACAGTTCCGGTGGAAGGACTCGGGGGCTAACAGCACCGCTCTCAACCTGTCGTACATTCGGTGAAAATCCCACGGTGTTTTCCTTTCTTCTGCATTCGAGTCAGCTAATCTGCTTTCTGCATTACACAACAGTTCGGGTAATCCTAAATTTATCACACTAGTCCTCTGTCATAAGAGTTCTAGGTTTCACAAAGAGTGAGATCACGCCTCATCTTTGCCCCTCTCATGAAAGGCAACTTAATTTGTCTTTCACCGATCCCAAAAAATAAGGAGACCTTGCCTTCCGGAAATTCTGGCAGTAAAGGTTCTCCCAGGTACAAACCCACAACCGCATCACTTCAGGATTTCAACAGCCCCTTGCTCATTAGATTAGAACGCTGTCTAAATGTTCGCTCAGTCTCCTATAAGAAAGACGATTCCTAAATATTAACCAGACTTCAAAGATGAGGGCAATTAGCCAGAGTGGAAGATACAAGGCCAGGTCGGATGGGGCTTTGACCTGGGAGGTGTCCTTGCCCATGGCAGCACAAGATGATCTTTAAGGTCCCTTCCAACCCAAACCATTCCAGGACTCTGTGATACCTGCACCATCGCGCAGTCCCCATAAAATGAGGGCAGCAGAACAGTTCCAGTTCTGCAGTGGTCGGTAACTATTTCCTGATGTGCTCAGCAAGAGTATTTCACTCCACGTTTCAGCCATGTCCTTTAAATGCTCAGTCCTTCCTCCTCTTTTATATACAGCATGTTCTCCTGATCCCACAGGGAAGCTCTTTCCTTCCCCTCACCCTCTTTACTGCTTTAGCCCCATCCCACCATCTCTGACCCACCAAAACCTTCCACACTCCTCTTCCAGACCCTCTTCTTGGTGCTTCCCCTCCCTTCCTCGTCCTCCCCCTTTCCCTCAGCACAGCCGTACCTCTCGGTGATCTCTCCCAGTCTCCCACCTTCCGTTTGCATCCCAAATGCTTCCGCATCCTCCACCCCAAATGCTTCCCCATCCTCCCGCCGGCGCGTCTCCCTCCCGACACCACTCAATTCTTCACCCTCAGCCACCAAGCGGGTAAGGCAGTCCCTTAGCATAGATCGCTTTTGGTTGGAAAAGACCTTCCAGATCGTCAAGTCCACCCATTCTCTAACTCAACCAGACCCATTTGGAAACCTTGAGCACGATATCCAGGCTAAATACATCTAAATACACCTGAGGACGGTGATTGAGCCAGTGGGCAGCCCAGTCCTGCCTCTGATAACCCTTTCCGTGGAGGAGTTTCTCCGAGGATCTAACCTGAAGCCACCCTGGAGCAACTCGAGGCCGTTTCCCCTCATCCTGTCGCTGTCACTGGGGAGAAGAGACCAACCTCACCTCGCGACAACCTCCCGAATTTCGGGGAGATGTAGAGAGCCATCAGGGCTCCCCTCGGCCTCCTCTTCTCCCTCAGCCTCTCCTGACCAGACTCTTCGCCAAGGAAATTAATCTTTGTTCTCTTTTGCTAATTAGTAGAAAACACATTCGGGAAATTAAACATCCCACACAGACACAGCAGGAAGGACACCCAACGGCCTCGGCGCCCAAACCCAACCAGCACCTGAAGCACCACAGTGAGGGGAGGGGGGGATCCTCCCTCCGCGCACCCCAAATCCGCACAAACCCCCCCAAAAAACAAA
>NW_009703221.1:9940-15030 GCF_000703405.1 Apaloderma vittatum | reverse complement strand
CTCTTCCAGCTGATACATTTCTATGATTCTAAGGCTCCAGGGAGGCCTTATAGCACCTGCCAGTGCTTGAGGGGGGCTCCAGGAAAGGTGGGGAGGGGCTTTTTACGAGGGTGTGTGGTGATAGGATAAGTGGGAGTGATTTTAAGCTAGAGCAGGGTAGATTTATATTAGGCATTAGGAAGGAAACCTTTACTATGAGGGTGGTGAGGTGCTGGCACAGGTTGCCCAGAGAAGCTGTGGGTGCCTCATCCCTGGCAGTGCCCGAGGCCGGGTTGGACGGGGCTTGGAGCAACCTGGGCTGGTGGGAGAGAGGGGTCCCTGCCCGTGGCAGGGGGGTTGGAGTGAGATGATCTTTAAGGTGCTTTCCAACCCAAACCAAGATTCTGGGATCTGGTGTGATTTTGGGTGTGTGGGAATGAGCCCTTTTTGGTCTGTGAAGGAAGAGCCCGGGCCTAGAGGATCAGCCAGGCTCGAGTTAAGTTGTGTGTGAGGGGAAGGGGAGTGGGTTGGCATTGGCTGAGGAAGAGGGAGGGCAGGGCTGGTGGATCCCCAGGTCCTGGTAGACTGGTGGGGGCTCCTGGCCCGCACCTCTCTGCTTGTGCACCTCTTGCTCAAGCCTCTGATCTTATGAGGAGTGTCCCCTTGAGGGATTGCCACTCTTAAACCTTCTTTCCCCTCCCCTATAATCCGTAATCTCACTGACGCCCTGTCTCCCGACTCTCCTGCAGTGACGGTGGCAGATTATGCTAACTCAGACCCAGCTGTTGTGAAAACTGGACGGGTGAAAAAAGCTGTGGCCAATGCAGTTCAGAAGGAAGGTTACACTGGGGAGCCTCTCTCCTTCAGGCTGCCTCCCCGTTTTGCTGGCCTCTACGTGATGTGGGAAACTCATCTTCCATGGCCTGAGGAAATATGTCTCATTTAGTGCCTGAAAAAGAGTCTGTTTTCCTCTGCAGAAGCGGGTGTTTAGGATCTTTGGACGTGGTTTTGCAGAATGCCTTTTGGAAGTCCAGTAAGAATTGACGAGTCTTTGATAGTGCCTGAAATGGAAAGTCTTTTTCCATCAAGTGTGGGGTGTTACCTCCTACTTGAAGCAGAAAATCATGTAATCATAGAACAGCCTAGGCCAGAAGGGACCTTAGAGATCATTTAATGCAACCTCCCTGTCATGGGCAGGGACGCCTTTCAACTAGATCAGGCAACACATGGGGACCGAATAACGTGATTATTAATTGATTACCTCATATAAAACTGTAGACAACTTTATTAGCAGGTAAAATTCTTGGCGTTGGGAGGAAGGCTATGACAGATCTGGCAAACGCATTCCCCTGTGTGCTGCAGGGAGGTGGTTTGAGGGCGTTACTGTTCCCTTGGTGAACTGTATAAACAAGCAATTTCCTGGAAAAGTATTGCAATATTTTGTTATCTACTTCCTCCTTGGTCTTTAGCTGCTGGGAGCAGTGTTAGTGGACTAACACACCCTGTTTGCTTGAGAAATGTGTTTAGTCCTCAACTCTTAAATGTAGCTGGTCGCATATGTTGTTCTTACACTGACAGTGAGGACTGAACCCTTCAGTTAGGAAAACTTGTTATGCTGCTGACACCTTTAAAGAAAATATGTTCTTTGCATGAGTGCTTGTCCTGGGGAAACAATAAGGGGCTGTGATACTGGTGAATATCCCTTTTAGGTGCTACTTCTCAAGCTTTTAAGATCAGGGCAAGTCCCTCTCTTGTTGCCTCCTTTGTAATCCCTTCCCGTTCCCTCTCCTGTTTCCCTTCTGTATTCCTTCTCTTTGAGGCAGGCCCTCAAGCGACTCCATTTCAGCGTCACACCTGGCAAGCTCTTGTCTTTCTCGCTGCCCCACCCAAGCCCTTGCGTCCAGCATCACCTGCTTTTCCCAGCTTAAACCCCTTCTTAAAATCCTCCTCTGTTCCTGGCTCACCTCCACGCTCTCTAGGTGACTCTGGGTGACAGCAGTTCCCTGCCCACCCCTTTCTCAGGTGTTTGCAGCGCAGTTGCTGGGGCTTTCTCCTCTGGGATCCTCAGGATCTCACTTCCGCAGCCCCAGGGTTGTGCTACAGCCTTATCTGGTGCGGTCATGACGCGTGGCGTGGCCTTATCGTGTCACAGCACAGGGACAGCAGGCAGCTGGGAGGAGATGGCAGCCTCTGCCCGGGGAGCTTTGGCCTTTGGCCTCGCTCACGTCCTGTCTCTTGGCTCCGAGTAAACATCTCGCTGCGTGTGACTGCCCGCGAGTGGGGAGCTTCGTGAGGAGGGGAGCAAAGGCCAGGTGGTTTTTTTTCCCTCTCACCTTCCTTCCTTCCCACCCTAACCCCCTCGGAGGAGTCTGAGGTTACGGCTGTGAGGCGAAGAGAGGGCGCCTCGCTGCGACATTGTGGTGGGGTGTGATTCCCTCTGTGGATGGACTCACGTTGTGAACTCAGATGTTCATCTTTCTTTTTCTAAACCCCTCTCCGAGGCTCTGTCAGTTGTTGTCCTCGCTTGGTTGTATTTGATGTCATAACATCCTGCCGCTCGTGTTGCCCTTTATTTCTCTGTCTTTTTGCCTGTAAAAGCTTGCGTAGCCAGAGCAGTACGATTTGGCAGGGCGGGATACCGGTGCCGTCGGTGTGTACAGCTTACAGAGCAAACTGTGCGAAGCGCGGTTGAACTGGTTCAGTGCTGGAAGTATCTCTAGTCAGTGGGTACAAGCTGAAATATTCTAGGACTCTCTGTCTGTCTGCTGCCTTAACGTTACAAAACCTTGTTCGGTGGTTACAAATGAGAACATCCGCCTGAATTTATTTATGGACAGTTCCTGATATTCTTATTTTTCTTTTTTTTTCTTCCTGTCCCTATCACTTGTATCCATATGGCACATCTTGCTCTGGTGGCTGCGGCTGTGGTGTGTAAAACCTTCCTGGGCTTCAGTTTGGGCTGGGTTAGAAAAACTGGAGCAGTACAAGCCTCCTCTAGCATGATCAGGTGCCTCTTGGTGAAAGTCCTTTTCTCCATGCAGTGTGTTAGGTTGAAATTGAAGTTTTCTTGAATGAATTTTGCAAACGCTTTGCAAACAGCCTGTGATGCTTTCACAGCTCTCTCCATGAGAGTGCCTCATGTGGCTGTAACGTCGGACCGCACCTTTCTGTTTACAAAGCTGTCATCCGCTGCCTCACGTGGGGATGTTTTTCTGCCCTGGTGAGCCCTCAGTTTACAGATCGAGTTTTAAAACTAATATTTCCTAACAGGGATCTATCTGAACATCTCCCCAGAGGTAGCAAGAAAAAAAACCCCAACCAAAGACCAAAATCAACTGGCTTGACTTGGAGTTTTTCTCATTAGGCCGGTCTTTCCCTTCAGTAAATCCTGGGATAAGTGGAGCTCCTGTGTGCCTGGCGCCGAGTTACGTCGCGTTGTGTTTTTCAGGCACAGGATTTCTTCATCCTGCTGAGAAGGAAGTGTATCTTCTCTGTGTTCACACAACAGTTACAGAGTACAGGCTTTGTAGGGCGAGGGGTGGTCAGGCAGGGAAGCTCTGGTATGCAGGGGAACCTGTCAGCACGGTGAAAAAGGAGCCTCTTGTTTTATTCTGAATTGTAAACAGCTTCGGCTAAACCAGTGGGATCATCTGCTAATCATCCTCATTCTTTCTTTAAAACAAGAAGCTGAACAATTATGTTTCCAATTCACTCACCCCTGCTAATCTTTTCCTGACAAGGTAATCCTCGGGCCCAGGATTTACTTGCTTGTGTCACTCGCCAGGAAGCTTTAATGCAGTTAGTGTTCTTAGCAGTGGTGCCACTGAAGTATCTCCTGAACTTGGATCACCTTTTTCTCTCTGCCGCTGCACTTAACTGGGTCGTCGCTTGTCATTCTAGTAAAATCCCTCTGTGGTTTGGAAGCTTCTTGTGTTCCTGCCGAGGAAGTTCTCTCCGTGTCGGGAGAGTCCTGTGACAGCAGCGATGAAATGGATACAAAGGAAAGCATCAACGGGCGAGCTGCATCTAGAAAAAAGAAGAGCAAAAGGCACAAAGGTACGGTCCCTCTCCTGGGGGGGCTCACTGTGGGCTGCTGCTTCGTTTTCTGCGTGGGGGGAGGTAGTGCTTGCTGCTTGCAGGCCAGTCATGGGGCTCTTCAGAGCAATCTCTAACTTGTATGTGCAGAAGGAAGTGCCAAGTGTTAAATCACTTTTTAATCTGGGACTCGGCAGTCAGAGGTGTAGCCTTGTCACAAAGGCAAAGCTTTGGGCGTGAAACGAAAGCCTGAGAGCTCGTTGCTTTCAGTAAACTTCTCAAGCTGGGAAAAAATAATGCTGTTCTTCAAAAGAGTTGTGAAACTTTGTGCTGGCCATGTTGGTTCATCGAGCACGTGTTGGTAAAAGCAGGGTTTGCTTTGGGGAAGGAAAATAAAATGCTCCTGTCCGTGATGCATTTGTTGGCAACGTCCAAGCTCCGTCTTCAGGATGTGTCCGAGGCTGTGGTTTATTACAAAGGAGTTTAGAAAGCTCCTTTTTCCAACAAGTGAGTGAATGTGGCCCTAGTAGCATCATAGTAAGTTAATTCCAAGGAGTTGTATCCTTCAGCATTTACACTCTGTGTAACTCTGTAGAAAGCAATCTGCAACACGGCGTCTGTGACAAACTGTCCTGCTGCACTGTGAAATCTTCCAGGAGTTTCTGCTAGCAGGTTGCCTGCAGGTTGAGAAACAAATTTTAACTTAGTTTTGTGAGCTTAGGGAAAACAGCTTATTAATGCTGATGTGAATTTGTGTCCGTCGGCGTCCACCATAAACTGTAGGTGCCCAGCACTCCTCTGGGATAGGAGCTTCATCGCTTTTGTTAAGACATCTTCAGGATCCTGGGGAAATAAGAGTATCTGAGTGGCCATGGGGGTCACGGGTCTGGAAAGACAATATTCTGTTCTGCCACAACTTTGTCTTATTTCCGCTACATGATCAGGGATGTAAAAATGATGATGGAGCAGTGATGCTTCTGACTGCGCTCTGCAGTGCAGCAGTTGAGTAGTTCTGTGGCCAAGTGGGCGTTGCAGCCCGTTGTGGGTGTGCCTGCCGTAAATCTGGAGTTGGTGTA
>NW_009703221.1:5404-9930 GCF_000703405.1 Apaloderma vittatum | reverse complement strand
GGTGTAGGAAAGCAATCACATCCAGAGCTGTCCCGGGCAGTGAACATAGCAATTATTGCGTGAGGATAAAGCCACAGAGTCGCGGAATGGTTCGAGCTGGAAGGGACCTTAAAGATCATCTTGTTCCTTTGTTACTGACCTGCTGCCGCAGGATTAGATGTGGCCCTCAAGTTCTTCAGCACCTCCTTTATATCACTTGTTCACAAACCTCATAGCAGTTTTTTTCTGTTAGCGCTTTGTACAAGTTGTGTGTTTTCTGTCTTTTAATGCTCCAAACGCTCGATATGGTTTAGCTCTTTAGGTCCTTTGTAAGTGTTTTTTTTCCAATGTCTATGGAAAAACACTGCAGGAGCAAAAGGAGTTTCTGAACCTTGAGTTCTGGTTGAGCAATTCTGACACCGCCTCAGAGAGGAAGAACAGGCCATTCTGTTCAACCAAATCACATTAAAAGTTTCCCATCCAAGGAGCTTTAATGAAATTACAGATTGAAGGAAAGCAGCTGATCAGACAGTTGCAGAAGGGAATTGCTTGCCTTTCCTAGCAGAGCTCCTGCAAAAATATTGTGACCATTTGAACAAAGAATTTGCAAGCCTGGTGATACCTTAACATTTGTTTAGTTCTAGTATAAAGGTCAAAATTTTGTTTATGACCTGTTAAATGAGCAGCTCTGATAAGAATGCTTGAACTTCATGCTCCTTTCCATAAAGTTCCTTCTGTACTTGCCATCCAGTTTTTATGTCTCCGCTTCAAGTGTTATTTTTCAGCTGCAAAAAGGTCAAGCATTGGAACAGGGTCCACGAAGGCTCTGGGGTTTCCATCCTTCGATACAGTCAGAACTCGATTGGATGAGGCCCTAAACAAAACGATCGAATTGAGCTTTCTTCGAGCTGGGCTGTTGGGGCTAGAGCCCTTCAGAGAACCCTTGCAGCCTGAATTATTCTTTGGCTCGGCCACTTTTCCGTACTTGAGCAAACGGCGTAGCAGGGAGAGACGACGGCAACATGGCCAGCCAAGGGAAGGCGTGATGGTCACGCGGGCAGGCAGCCTTGTGCTGGGGGCAGCCATAGCGAAGTTGTGCTCACTTGGGCTCGCTCGGCTGACTCTCTGTGTGCGTATTTCAGCTGCTTGCCCTGCAGGAAAGCACGTGCCTCTAGGTGTGATGTGATAAAGAAGTCATTTACCGCACTAACGTACCTTCATTGCGTTTAGAAGATCCTGATGGGGGCGGTGGAGAAGAATACCCCATCGATATCTGGCTCTTGTTGGCTTCCTACATTCGCCCTGAAGACATCGTCCGGTTTTCTTTGATTTGCAAGAAAGCCTGGACCGTTACTTGCACTGCTGCCTTTTGGACCAGGCTCTACAGAAGGTGAGACTCTAATTATTAAACTATTTGTAGGAGGCTTCAGCAGTGACCAGCTCTCTGCAGAGCTGTAAATAAGGGAATAATTCCCTGTAGGCTAGAGTCCTGTAATGTTTGTGTATTGGCATGGTGCTCTGGGCCTCATTTGGCCAGAGGTTGTGGTCTTCAGAGCTGGAAATGGATCTGTGTGGCGTATTCCTGTACACTCCATATAAAATTTTAAGGTGTCATGTGCTTTTCAGCCTGCCACAGCCTATGCACACCCGTTTGTGAGTGTGTGCCTCATGTATAAAAGGCACAAAAGTGCTCACGGTAATGTTGGCACCGTTACCCCACTGAAAGACAGGCCAACATCACCGACAGAACACTTGCCACTGCCTCGAGCTTCGATCGTGGCCGCCTTCCTGTCATTAGGGTGGCCCAAGAGAAACGAGCATTTTGGAGCTATCTTGGTGGGAGAGTAAGTTGTAACTAAAGTAAGAAGAAGAGCAAAGAGGTGGCCAAAACTTAAACCAAACCCCTCTGTCCTTGTGCACGTCACTTGGACTTTTCTTCAGGACAGAACGTTTTCTTTACACTTGTGTTATGTGGCCCAAGAGGCGCAAGCAGCAGGAGTGCAGAGCAAATAGCAGCCACGGTCACGCTCACCCTGTTATTTTAGTGCGAAGCTCCCCAGTGAAGGCTCCTTTGGCGCTGGAGCAAAGAATGACCCTCGAGCGCAGGCACTGGGGCTGCTCAGGCAGTTGCCTGTGCTCAGGCTAAAGCAAGTCCCCGAGAACCTGCAGTAATCTGCAGGCCCTCCCGCAGCCTGCAGCCGAAACGCTGTCTGGTCTCTCTGGACAAACTGCAAGGAATTATTGGGCAGTTGCAGCACAACACACTTACGCCTGCATTGGAAACCTGTGTGATGCAGGTAAAGTCTTTGGGACCATCGCAGGATTTAGTGTTGAGCAGTACGACACCCTGGAGGCGCTCAGGGTTGGCAGGAGGTCTCCTGATCCGTCTGCTGCTTGGCTGCTTGATTTTCTTTCAACATCGATCTCCCTGCATTTTAGGCAGAAATTCTTCAGTGCGAGGGGGGCAAGACTCTGGACTAGATTGCCCAGAGAGGTTGTGGCTGCCCCCTCCCTGGAGATGGTCAAGGCCAGGTTGGATGAACCTGGAGCAACCTGGGCTGGTTAAGGGAGGTTGGATTAGATGATCTCTGAGGTCTCTTCCAAATTAAGAACATCCTATAAATTGCAAAACAAACAGCTCCCCGCAGCTCTCTTCTGTGCAGCTCTGGTGTTCTGACCCCTCGGTGTGTGTTGGGTTTGTCGTTGGCTTTTCAGGCACTACAGTCTGGACGCGTACCTGCCCCTGCGCTTGCGGCCGGAATCCATGGAGAAGCTGCATTGCCTCCGCGCGTGTGTCATCCGGTCGCTCTACCACATGTACGAGCCTTTCGCGTCACGAGTCTCCAGGAATCCGGCTATTCCAGACAGTACCCCCAGCACTTTAAAAAATTCCAGAGTAAGTGGAATCACCAAGGAAGTTGGATGTGTCTGAGATGTTGTTCTTTCCGCTTTTATGTTCTTTCTAGAAGAAAAACAGATGATGTGTAGATTTTCTCCAGTGAAGCTGGAGTGTGGGATGGTTGGTAACTGAGCAGTGGTTTTTAAATGGGTGCTAGTTGCTTGTATCTTGTAGTTGCTACTGCAGAGTAGTTACTCGGCTGCGTAACTTCTGCTGAAGTGCTGCCACAATAGCTTTGTAATCAGCAAAAAGGCGCTGGCTCCACTGAATGACAGAACTGTCGGGGACATTTGCAGCTTCCCCCTCCTCCATTGCAAATCCGTTGCTGAAAGGAGGTTGCGCTGGGATCTGCTTGGTTCTGACGCTGCCTGCCAGAGTCCATCTTTCCTCCGTAGCAGGCGTCTGGAGCGATCAGAAGTGACACTGACAGCCTGTGAAAGGGAACCGGGTCGTACCATGTTCCTGTAGGTCACCCATCGTCTCTGGCGCCCGGGCGAGGGAGGGCGGTGAGGTTGTGAGCATGGGGCGAACGTGCTGATGTTGGCTTCGGGCCTGGGGCTGCCGTCACAGTTGGTCTGTCAAGGGTTTGGCTCTGGTGTGGGCAGGCAATTCCCCCTGCTGTCCCAGCTTGGAGCACTTGTGTATCTGTTCTTTAATCGCTGTTGACCATTAACTCTGAACTGCCTCTGTGTCTCTGGTTTGGTTTTAACTTGCAACTGGCTGATACTCTGCGAGCAGCTTAAGCGACAGTGTGAATTTTCCACCCTCCAAAGTCAAAAGACCTGTTGAATGGGGTTTTTGGAGCCCAACCGGGATGATTTTGCTTCAAGAGCCGTAGTTTCTTTTCCGAGCTCTATAGAGCAACCTCTATCTGTATGTGACATCCCTCCTTCCTTCCTCTCCCTGGGTGGATGCTGGCACCATTGGCAGGCAGCTTTGGGAGCATCCAGCAGTAACGCAGGCAGGTGGTGCTGCAGAGCAGGAAAAAAGCAGAGAGTTCTGCGTGTGGTCTTAGCTCTGCTTCCGGAGCTCTTCATTCTCTTCCTGAACCCCTGGGTTGGGTATCATCTTTCTTAAAAAAAAGGAAGAAAACCATAAACTAGGAAATCCCAGCTTCGCCTTAATCCTTCTAACTTCCTGGCACTGCTGGGGTCCGGCAGCGTGGCTGTGAGAGCTAGAACCCCCGAGGTGGTGCTGGCGGGGTCGGCGTTTTGGGAGCATTCACGTTGACATCATAACGGCTTTGGTGCTCACTGCTAGTGCTTCTACTGTACTCATGGTTTAAAGGAGATTCTCCAAGCGCAGGCTTTTCTTGTTCGGCTTTGAAAAAAGGAAATTAAATGGTGACAAAGCTTTGTTAGAATAGAGGAGGTTCAACCTAGCCCCTCGGAGCATAAAAGCGCCATCCTGAGTCTGGTCTTGCTGTACTAGTGTGTCGCAGGACTGAGCTCCAGCTGGGTTGCCGTGCACAGAAATGCCTCGGCACGGCGGGTCTGGAGGAGGGTCTGGCACCGCCTCCCCACGTTCTTGCTTTCGTGGGCTTTGGTTGTACCTTGACAGGTCGCTGAAACTAATGGCAAACGCCGACGTAAAGTGCATGCGGCGAGAGGAGAGCCCAGCCCCGGGCGGTATCAAATCTTAGTTGTCC
>NW_009703221.1:471-5392 GCF_000703405.1 Apaloderma vittatum | reverse complement strand
CCTTAGCCTAGCTTGTGGGGGACACTGGAGCCGTTATGGTGTCAGCAGAAGTGTTTGCCCTTTAAAGACACCCCCATTATTTTTGGCGGAGCGGCAGGCCGCACGGCGCGTCTGAAGGGCAGGACGGCTGACCCGTGGACGACATCCTCTGCCCCTTAGGAGGTACTGACCGTTTTGTGCTTCGCTACTTGCCGTGACCAAACCAGTTGCTAGACCAGGCTGTCTGTGCAGGTGAACTACAAACACAGCTGGCGCTCGGCAGCGTCTGCTGCTCACCTGAGCTAAGGAAAGTTTTTGTTGGAAAAAACAGAGGGCCGCCTCCTCCCAGGCGGAGGTTCTGTGATATATCTGAGCTTGACTCCATGGAGCTTTGTTGTTCCCCTCGTGAAGGTTGTCGCGGTGAAGGTCCTATAAGGGCTCTTGTTTATGGATGTGCTCAGGGTTGAAGGAAAGGGTCTTGTGCCGCTTTAATAACGGAGCCCCCATGGCTGGCTCTGGCTTCGTTGCACTTGGGGTCGCGCTGGAATGAAAGGGAGCGTGTGCTTCGCCCTGCGGTTCAGGCAGGCCTTCTCCTGGCCTGGGAGAAATGGCGTGTGGGCCAGGGGCAGCTGTCTTGGCCCGTGTCGTTCTTCCTTCGTCCCTGCTGAGGCTGGTAAAAGATAAGACCAGCCGGCAGCTGCGGTGTGGGAACACTTGCAGGGATGGCCGAGCAGACTTGCCAGATACTTTTGGTGGCTGTTGGAAGCGAGTTGTTTCTCCTCACTGGAAGGCAGGGAATTTGCCTCCCGCTCAGTTGACTGCGGGAGTTCTGCTGAGACTCCTGCTCTAGAACAAGTGCTGATGCCAGGATGGGTCCTGGGGACCACGCAGTGGTATCTGGGTTGAGCTGGAGGACTCCTGGCCTGTGTCTGTGTGGGAGGGCAGGGCTGGTCCCCTCTGGTGCCATCTGAGGCCCTTTTCTCGTGTTCTTTTTAAGAGGGACAGTAGGTTGGTGGGAGTGCGCTCTCCTGGCGGTGTTTTTATGCTCTTTAGTACAGGGCCCAGTGATGTCAAGACCGTCTTGTGACACCCCAGTGGCTTAGGAGCTTTCTCATCTGTCACCTCACAGCTCATGTCGTTTCCCTCTGGATTCTCTCTGCCTTGATCCTTATTCCGTTTCCAGTTGTCCTTCTGCTTTAGCCTTATTTGGAGCCCAGTTTCATGGGAAACAGGTGAATCTGTCCTGCTCATCTCCGCCCCATGAAGGGGACAAATTGTGCCACGGGATTTTTCGGGTTAGTGCATCAGCGGCTGCGTCTTGTGTCATCCCGTTGCATGATGAGTTGACCAACTTGAAACTGGGAGACCTGAGCTGCTGAGTGTGTTCTTTGAACAGAATCAATTTGAATAAATGGCTCCTAACTGCTCCTGTGTAACTGTGTTTGTAATTGGAAGCCTTTACACTCTGCTAGAACTTATTTAAAGTGGTTTCTCTAAGGGTTTCATAATTTTGTGTTTCTCTTTTTTGTGTTTTCCTTCCCCCCCCCATCTCAGTGTCTGCTTTTCTGGTGCAAGAAGATTGAAGGGAACAGACAAGAAGCAATGTGGGAATTCAACTTCAAGTTCAAAAAGCAGGTATGAAAGAAGAACCAGAATGGTGGTGACTTTTTTTTTTTTTTTTTTTGTGGAGCAGTAATGATTTTTCTGGGGGGCGTAGAAAGGAAGGTGGAGACTTATTATGTGTTCAGACAATGAATGGAAACTCTGACTCCCACGATAAACTAAGCCACATTCTGAAATACGCTCAGTTTTCAGTCTGTATTACCAAAACATTTACAATCCTGCACTTGTATTTCCTCATTCTTCTTTCTCCACTGTAAGATGTGGATCGTTTGTTACCCCAAGAAATCTAATTTTTGGGTCCCTCGCTACTGATTACTACCAAAACCCAGCCTGTTTGATTTTAGTGGTCAAAAGTGAGACCAGAATCTGAAATTTCTCATTTTACCACTGGAGAGATTTCCCAGAGAAGTGAAGAAAGCCAACACTGCCAGTGAAAACCTCCAGTCTTGGGAGGAACAAATAGTTTTCAGGCAGCGTTGGGAATTCTGCAGCTCTTCTCTCTGAAGAAGCAAACAGTCCTGCGGGTTGCCTGGCCTGAGGGATGGCTTTTTGTTGTTTAAGCGCCCGGGGAGGGGGAGTTGGTGAGAACCTGCAGGTTGGTGCGGGGGAGGACCAGCCGGTGTCGGCGCCTGCGTGGCTGAACGAGTCTCTCTTTTTTTCAAGTCTCCCAGATTGAAGAGCCAGTGTTGCAAAGGTCTTCAGCCGCCGATTCAGTATGAAGAAGTCCATACAAATCCCGACCAGGATTGCTGTCTGCTGCAGATCACCACCTTCAACTTCATCTTCGTGCCAATCGTCATGGGCATGACGTTCACCTTGGTGAGTGTTTGAGAGAACTGTCAGGCGAGCTCTGCGTGTGTGGGGCCTGTGGAGGAGGGTGGATCTGAGGAAGAATTTCTTTACTGAGAGGGTTGTCAGGTGTTGGCACAGGCTGCCCAGGGAGGGGGTTAATTCACCACCCCTGGAGGGGTTTAAGGTGTTGTGCTGAGGGACGTGGGTCAGTGGTGTTGACAGGGCTGGAAAAAGGTTGGACTCAATGATCTTGAACGCTTCTTCCCACGGGAGCTGTTCTGTCATTCCGTGATTCTGTTCTACAGCACTGGATTCTGACCATTCCCTCTGGAGCTAGTCCTCCCCTGGCACAACTTCAGGCCATTTCCCCTTGTCCTGTCACTCACCACTCGGGAGAACAGAGCAAGCCCCTCCTCACCACAACTTCCTTTCAAGTAGCTGTAGAGAGCGATGAGCTCTCCCTTCAGTCTTCTCCAGGACAAACAGCCCCAGATCCCTCAGATCTTCCTCTCAGGACAGACATTCCAAATCCTTTCCCAGCTTGGCAGCCACCTCTGTACCAGCACCTCAGTGTCCCTCCTGTAGTGAGTGTGACTCTGCCAGCACTTGTGCAACTTAAAAGAATTAACAAATAAAAATCTCAAAGTGTACTGTTGGGAACTTGCAGCTATTCATCGCTTTGGTTTTCCCAAGCACCTCCTGCTCTCTCCTTTCCTTGCAGTTCACCATCAATGTGAGCACGGACATGCGGCATCATCGCGTGCGCCTGGTGTTCCAGGACGCCCCGGTTCGCAACGGCAAGAAGCCTCGCCTTGACCAAGGAGTGCAGGTCGTGCTGGACCCCGTGCACAGCGTGCGGCTGCTGGATTGGTGGCACCCGCAGTACCCCTTCTCTCCGAAAGCTTAGCGCTCTCCTGAGTCTGCAGGAGCCCGGCAGGTGACTGCATCTGGCAGGCTGAAGAGAATTTCTAGGACCCAGGAAATCCTATTTTTATTTCTTAAATAAATTCCGCAGTCTCCTTGCAAGTGGGTGAAGCTGCTGAGCTAGTCTGTATGTATATAACTTCTGGTCAGTGATGGGCAGAGCTGAGTGTAAAGCAGAAACTATTTGTAAACACACTTTTATGTAAAAATTCAAGTTTTATGATTTGAAAGGAGCTCCCCTGGAACTGTTCATTTAAAATCCTTTTGGTGCTAACGAAAGTGGTCCTGTTTTCTGTTGTTTGGGAAGAAGCAGGAAGTTTTGCTTTCCAGCTTTAACGCGACCGGAAGCAATTTGCAAAGAAAATCCGCGGTTTTTTTGCGTTGCATTCGAACACAGCGTGATATTCCAGTGTCTGAGCAGCAGTAAGCAAAGCAGCAGCGATAAACAATAATGCTAATTCCCAGTCCAGCAGGTAGGAGCTTAAGGAAAGAAAAAAAAAGCATAAAAGTTCAGACAAAGGAGCGATTTCAAAGAGGATTTGTAAGGCAAAAGTCTTTCTTGAATGTAAAGCTGCTCCAGGTTCTCACTCTGATGTTTCCCCTTTGAAAGGAAGATCTAAACCTTTAAAAGGTGCTTTTCAGAGAAGAGAAACAGAGGGAGAGCAGATGGAGGGGATAAACTGAAGTCACTGAAACCGTGGTGGAGGACTTGACTGTGTCTTCGCTAAGAGCAGCGCTGGCCTGTCGATGCTGGAAACCCGGAAGCAGTTGGGGATCTGGCTTTTGCCTGAGCAGATGGATTTCCATGAGGAAGAAGCAGCCCTGAAATTTTCTGTGCCTCTGGGCTGACCAAGAAGGGAGAGGGGTACAGGGGTCGGGCCTGTTTGCTGTGTCCAGAAAGAATCGAGCTGGAGATTTAACTCCGCAGGTGAAGCCCTCGCTGCTGCCGGGGGCGCTGGGGTGCGGGTGAGTAACCCCGGGCTGAGTGTGGGTGCTGCCCGCTGGTTCGCTCCACATCAGGAGCACTGGGGCACTTCTCCGTGTGTAATGCTTAGTGAAGCTCTGGGAAGGAGAGGGAGTTGGGCCATCTCAGTTTGAATTTCATACGCAAATACCCCCTGATCCCTGTGTAGCAGCTCCTTCCTTGTGCCTCTGCTGTTCAGCACCGAGCACCCCAAACCTGGATCCGCGTTAAAGGCTCTGTGGTGGTGACTTCAGACACGTCTCTTTGGGAAAAGAGCTGCCTCACGATTGCCCTTTTCTCTGCTGCTGACGCTACCAGGTAAGTTTTGAAACTAGATGAGGTGAAGTAGAGATAGAGGGCGAGAAAGGTGAGCTGTCACCGTGCGGGGGAAGCTGGTCCCTGTGGCAGTGGAGCCTGATCTGGGCTGTGGTTGCCTTTGAGGTGCAGGTGTGGGCAGTCATTGCTGCTTCGCTGTGCCCCAGATAAAGACAGAGAGGGAGGGAGGGAGGGGGCAGAGGGGTTGGGTTGCTGGCCCAGGGCTGGGGGGCAGGAGGATGGAGCTGGTGTCTGTCTAAAGCTCTGCCCTGGCCTGTGAGAGCTGCTCTGGCTGAGCGGGGCCAGGGCAGCCGGCTGTGCCTT
>NW_009703221.1:0-335 GCF_000703405.1 Apaloderma vittatum | reverse complement strand
CCCCCCCTCCCGGGGCAGCCTGTGCCAGGGGCTCACCACCCTCATCATAAATTTCTTCCTAACGTCTGATCTAAATCTACGCTGCTGTAGTCTAAAACCATTGCCCCTCGTCCTGTCACTCCAGGGGCCGAGGTTTTAAGCTAGAGCGGCGCAGGTTTAGAGTTCTTTAGGTTCTGTGAAGAAGTACAGAACAAATCGTGGGGCTGTGTTTCTGACATCTGCGGAAGCGGGGCTGTGCTCCCATCGGGCGGGCGGCACGTCCTGGGCAGGGGGGCTCCAGCAGGCGAACGGCTTCCAGAACTCTCCCCGGGCAGCCGGGGCGGCAGCACGGGCAG
>NW_009703220.1:0-815 GCF_000703405.1 Apaloderma vittatum | reverse complement strand
TCCATGGCTGAGGAACACAGCAGTGTCCTCGTGCAGCCAGACTTCCTCGCACAGACCTGAAGGACCCGCAGAGCAGCGTCTGCTCTCTCCTGCCATGGATGGGCTCAGGCTTTTCAAACAGACTGGAAGGATCTTGGCTGGAATTCACTCAAAATGTTGGGATTATTGTACATTTGGCTGTTCAAAAGAGAGCATCTCATTCATTGTATACCTTCCCTTCCCTCTGTGAATCAGGGGAGCTCATGACCTCTGTGTGTGACTCAATGTAGGTGAACAGAGCTTATGACAGGGAGTGCTTTTGGGCTTCTCAAGATCTCTACTTGAGATTAAAATGTGCTTTCTATTGTTCTAAGGCCATCCACAGTGGAAAGCTGAGTTCAGAGGTAGTTATGTGGATTTAATAGAGAGAAAAAATGTGTATTTTATTTTTCTATCAAAACAGACCTTCTTTGGTTTTGTTTCATTTATCAACTACTTGGGTTTTGTATTGGCTTATCAACTGCTTTATATTTCTGGCCTCAGACATGCTTATATGGATTTGCTAAAGCCGTCTGCCAGCACCTTGTTTCTCCCTGAAATCCCCTGACCCTCCGTCCCAGACCTACACACAGCCAATCACTGCTACCCAAGGTCTCTCACTCTTCAGAAGAAACCTTTAGCTTCTTAGTTCTTCCTGGTGCTAATTAGGAACTTCCTCAGTCACTCCAGAGGTCCTGCTGAGCCTTCTTGTCCATAGCAGGACCTTTGAGACCTTCTCTACCAAATTGTTGTCTTTTCACAACTGTCGGTGTGGAAAGAGGAGTCACAGAAAACAA
>NW_009703219.1:0-8091 GCF_000703405.1 Apaloderma vittatum | reverse complement strand
GGGGCTTGTCCGTGGACGCTGAGCACTGCATGGTCGTACGATTTGGAGGCAGGGCTTGCCCCTTAACATCTAGCAAAGTGAAATAGAACACTGTTTTGAGCAAAATCAAAATGCTGCATCAAATCGAGAAAAGCCCAGGAATAAATAGTGAAAAGGGTAGCACAGCGAATCCTGTCACTGGGTTTCATAGCCCACCACCACAGGAACTTTACTGAATGTTGCTTCGCTAGACATTATGACCAGAGGTCATAATACATTTATCATGAGTCTTGCATTCACGTCCTTTTGACAGATTTTCAGCATGATATGGAAGATGCTGGGGCTGATATAATACTTAGGGAGAATACAGTAGATCATAGAACCATAGAATCATTTTGATTGAAAAAGACAACCTTAAGATCAAGTCCAACTGTTAACCTAGCACTGCCAAGTCCACCACTAAACCGTGTCACTAAGTGCCACTTCTACACATCCTTTAAATATCTCCACAGATGGTGACTCAACCACCTCCCTGGGCAGCCTATTCCAATGCTTGACAACCCTTCCAGTGAAGAAATTTCTCATAATACCTAATCTAAACCTCCCCTGGAGCAACTGGAGGCCATTCCCTTTGGTCCTATCCCTTGTTACTTGGCAGAAGAGACTGATCCCCACCTCACTATAACCTCCTTTCAAGTAGTTGTAGAGAGCAGTGAGGTCTCCTCTCACCCTCCTTTTCTCTAGGCTAAACAATCCCAGCTCCCTCAGCCACTTCTCGTAAGACTTGTTCTTTACACCCTTCACCAGCTTTGCTACCCTTCTCCAGACACGCTCCAGCACCTCACTCTCTTTCTCATCATGAGGGGCCCAAGAAACCAGAATTTGGGGTGTGACCTCACCAGTGGTGAGTACAGGGGGACACTCCCTTCCCTAGCCCTGCTGTCCTTTCTAATACAGACCAGAGTGCTATTGGCCTTCTTGGCCACCTGGGCACACTGCTGGCTCATGTTCAGCCAGCTGTTGACGACACCCTCAGGTCCTTCTCTGTCAGGCAGCTTTCCAGCCCATCTTCCCCAAGCCTGTAGTGGTGTTGTGAGCCAAGTGCAAGACGTGGCACTTGGCCTTCTTGAACTTCATGCAATTGGCTTCAGCCCAGTGATCCAGCCTGTCCAGATCCCTCTGTAGACCCTTTCTACCCTCAAGCATATCTATGCTCCCACCAGCTTTATATAGAAGGTACTCTCGATCCCCTCATCCAGATCATTGACAAAGATATCAAACAGAACTGGCCTCAATACTGAGCCCTGGGGAACACCACTTGTGACCAGCTGCCAATTGGATTTAAGTCCATTCACTACCACTCTTTGGGCCCTGGAATCCAGCTAGTTTTTAATCCAGTGAAATGTACACCCATCAAAGGCTTCAGCAGCCAGTTTCTCCAGGATGATGCTGTGGGAAACAGTATCAAAGGCTTTATAAAAATCCACATCTTTTCCCTTATCCACTAAGTAGGTCACCTTGTCACAGAAAGAGATCAGGTTAGTCAGGCAGGACCTGCCTTTCATAAACTCATGCTGACTGGGCCACATCACTTGGTTGTCCTGTATGTGTCTCATGATGATCTCCTTCCCCAGCACTGAGGTCAGACTGGCAGGCCTGTGGTTCCCCAGATCCTCCTTCTGGCCTTTCTTGTAGATGGGCATCACATTTGCTGATTTCCAGTCTACTGGGACCTCCCTGGTTAGCCAGGAATGCAGATCCTCAGAAATAAATGAAAGCTTTACATTGTAGAATCATTGAATAATTAAAGTTGGAAAAGACCTCTAAGATCATCAAGTTCAGCATCAACCCAATACTACCATGACTACCAAACTATGTCCTAAAGTGTAATGTACTCAAATTTTTTGAACAACCCCAGGGATGGTGACTCCACTACTAAGCAGCCTGTTCCAATGCCTCACCACTCTTTCAATAAAGAGATTTTACCTAATATCCAATCTAAACCTCTGGCACAACTTGAGCCCATTTCCTCTTGTCCTATTGCTAGTAAGTCCACCAACTCCCAACACTTACTGCTCTGTGAGCAACAGGGGGAAGCTGAGACTGCTAATAACCACATTAGTTACCAGAGGATGAAGTGTGAGCTTCTAGAAGAGGCAAAAAGAAAAGCAAAATGAGAAGGCGAGGAGGGCAGAGGCAACTGCAGAGGACTGGAAGTTTAGAAAGGAGGTAAAAAGCTCTGGAAACCCCGCCTGCTGCAGGCATGCAACCAGCTGTGTGGTGACATGGTCAGAGAAGAGTGTGTTGCCTTGCCAATAGTTATTGTCAGGGTGAAGGTTTAGCTGTGAGTTTCTTCACAGCTACTGTCATAGTACAGGTCCCAACACTGGCTGTCACATAGATCATAACAGGACTGAATAGGCTGGTTAGTAGCTGTAGCGTTACTACAGCATGATAAAAACACGCACTCAGGAGCTGGAGAACAGGAGAAAAGTCTCCCTCCAAGCTGGAAAATGCAGATCAATATGCAAGGCCAGCAGCACCGACAAAAGTAAAAGCTAGGAGCCTTCCTTGCTCCTCCTGGGCAGAGACACAGGGAGCCAGGGACAGGCCACCCTGAGCGCTGGGCCCAGCAGGTGACAGGGTCGGCTGTGCCTCCGGCACAGCTGGGGTTACATTTACTATGTTAAGTGATTTCTAATTCCTAAGTCACACAAAAATTAATAATCATCATCATCATTTTGTAGATGCATGCTGCTTTACATTGCAGTCAAATAAGCAGTTGACCAGGCAGTACTGCTGCAACTAAGAAAGAGGTGAGATGGATAGAGAAGGGTCATGTGGTAGAAATATATATTCCTCTCTGCTTTTCGAGCCTCCTTCCACCGTTTACAAAATAACATGCAAAAATTCTCTGGTAATGGACTGGCAACTAAGGACCGAGAGATATCATATGTTTATTGAGCTCTCTTCAGCAATAAGCATTTGCTGTTCCTACAGCTGGCACAGTACCTTACTGATGCTGTGAAAAGGCTGAAATCAGAACTTAACAGCCTTCATGTCTATTCAGCAGGTATTCTTTATCGCAGCGCTGGGCACGCCCAGGATAGCTCCACCTAGTGTGTGCCCCGTGAAGGGCTAAACGTATTGCTTATATACAATTTAGATATACATATTCGTGCAATTTTCGAGAACTCATTATCAGATGTTGCCGCCCAGTCCCGCATGCACAATATAGTCTTTCAGTGGTCGTCAGGGATCTCTAGTGGTCGTTTTACTTCATCATGATAGTCTTTATCAGAGTGTCCTTTTGATGGGCTCCATTCAATTAACTCCTTGACTTTGTTAAGAGAGCCCAAGGCTGGCCTAGGCTGGTTCTGCATATCTTAATGGCGTTTGGGAGTCTTTGAGGCATTCTATCTTTGAAGGTAAGAGCAGCCTGCCCTTGGGGATAAGCTTCCCTTGTAGAACACCTGTGTTTCACACCTCCTTTCTCCCACTAATTCTGCTTGCCCAAGCATATTAAGTCTCCTACATACCAGCTAAAACTACAGTTCTGGCTACAGCTATGGCTCCAGCTAAAACCACGTCTTCATTACCATACAGGATCTCACCTTCTGCTCTGGAGGATGGCTCTCCATTTCTGCAACCACTTGCAGAGCTTTCTGGGAGCATCCCAAGGCTTTGCAGGGTTTTAAGTGGAATCACTCCTGGCTTGGAGGGAAGGAATGACAAATAAAATTCACCCCTTGACAGCAGGATTTGGGGATAATTTTGTCAGTCTTTTTTAGGCTTTTTTGAGCTCCAGACTTGCCCATACAGGAGCCCTTATACAGGAAGGAATGGTGTTGGCCAAGGAGCTCTAGAGATGGATTAGGCATGAGCTTACCATTTCAGAATCCAAGTCAAGTCCTCTTCCCCCATCTTTTCCAGTTTTCTTGAGAACCACTTTACCAACTTGCAGAAGCACACAATTAGTGTAATCCATGACCTGCTTTTTTTGATTTTTTTTAACATGATAGTGGAAACAGGTGCAGCAGTGAGTTGGAAGCAAACCAGCTAGGGAACTTTTACTGTATAAAAGGGGAACTTAAAGCCACAGAGGGAGACACTAGATGCTGCTCAGCTATCCTGGTACTGCACTAATAAACCTGTTATGAAAGAAAGACATCTAGCTGGAAAGAGCAACATGCCCTTGGATGCTAGAGTTTTAGGGCCACTAATGTTTAGAAAATTTGTGCTCCATTTGACCTCAATCCCTTTATTTAATCCACCTCATTAATCCTTTTTAATTATCCACCTCATTGTTTAAACCCTCTGCTTACTGCTCAGCCTCTACGCTCTTTTGTAATTAATAAACTGCACCAAATTAGAGCATCGTCATCCAGGGCATGCTATGAAAAACAGGAAAGATATAGTTAGAGTTTCAAAGGTCATCTCTAAAGATAATTTTTCAGAATGAACTGTACTCTTGAATCTGTGCTATTTATAACACATTGCAATAGTCGAGTAGCACTCATGTACAGTTAGTGAATGACAACACATGTCAGTGTCTTGGGCTTAATGGGAAAGGAAGGAGAAGGAGGAGAAGGAAGGAAAGGAAGCAGCAAGATGCAGAAATCTACAGAGAATTAATGATGGCAAGGGTAGGCTAATAATAATATTTAAAAGGAAGTGTTAGACATTTCTTATTATAATGCAGAAGGTCTGACTGCATGCAGACCTGGAAGTTATTAACTGTTGTTACAATGACAGATACCATTAGGCAATATACTAGGGAAAAACATAAATAGTTATCATAAATAATTAATGCTAAGCTACATTAAGCAAACCACATGCTGCAGTGCATCACCCTTGTCTTTCTGGCTGGTTTTCCTGCCCCACACTTTCAGAGATCTCTCCATTGCTCTCACTCCAGGCCAGGGCACAGCTGAACTGCTGCAATCCTTTTGTAAAGGTGGGTGAGAGGGAGGGACGAAGTATTTAAAGTGCCGTGGAAGTTCCCTACCCTGTAGCAATAGAAGCATGTTTGAACGCATGACCTGGGCAGATCAGGAGTAGGACAGAAGTGTAGCTGCTGGTTGTACAGGTTGGTAACTATGTGAGGCATTTCATGCTCTCAGGAGTGGCTCACACATCCCTAAAGCCACAGGCTGTGTGGGCTGTTTCCCCATTGTTTAGGCAGCAGTCTTCCACCTTCTTTTCCCTTATTCCACTTCTGAGACTGAAAACTGCAAGGCAAGGATTCTCAAAATAGGTAGATGCATGTTTCCCTGTGTACTCACATGTTGCTAGGAAGCTATGAGTTAGCAGCACAGGAAGAGAGCAGGGCAGAGATGAGATGGGAGACAGGCAGCACACACAGCTTGAGCACAGGTACCCTGGGCTCAATTTAGACACTTTTGCAGGGACGCCCAGAATAACAAAAAAAAGCCAGGAGGGTGGCTAGGAGAGGGCAATTTGGCTCCAAGGCTCAGAGCAACCTCGACTTGTTGCTACTGATCTGTCTGCTCTCTGTCTGCTGGCTGGAGCTCTCGCTGTGTCACTCCATGTCTCAGTGCTGGTGCCCTAGCTTCTCTCAGCTGCGAGACTTGCCATGCAGCAGCTGCTTTCCTTTCCAGGACCCTACTGCTCTCCTGGGACACATGTTTCTGTGATTCTCCTGGGACACATGTTTCTGTGACACATGTTTTCTGTGATTCTGTGATTCTGTTTTATTGGGGAACCTTGGTTCTTTCCACCTCTGTGACTTCTCAAGTGGTGAGGGCCATTAGGCAAACCAGGGGCAACATCTGACTTGTACTGACTGGCCAAGAAACTCAGGTCAGTGATTTGCAGTGTATTTTACAGACGTTAAGTGCATGTATCACATGAAGGCTTAATTCCAAAAGTTATCCTGCAGCTTCATGTCAGAGAGAATTAGCCTACATGGCTGAAACCAGATGTGAAAATTTGTCAGCTGTTTAAAAGCATGGAAGTTTGGTATGAGCGCAACACCGATCTTTCCTTTGTCCGTACCAAGAGTCCCTCCTTTCGGCATACTGAGCAGCAATTTGTGCTCTGGAAAACACTCTCACTCAGCACATACAAACAAAATAATGTTAGCCATGCACTCTGTGAGTTCTGCAGCCCTTAAAAAGGACAAGTTGTACTTTGCTCTTGCTGTGAGTCCCTGATAGGTGGGACAGTGGTGGATTCTGACCATAGAAAATAGATGTGAAATCTGCATATGCATCTCATTTCACTGCAATACTCACATTCAGACTTGCTGCTGTTGAGAAAAACGAAAGTTCAACCCCTAATCTTTCAAAACCAAGAACTTTAAAAATACAATAGACTTTAAAGCAACTATACAACTTTTAAAATACATTTCAGAGAAATTTTCTTAATATTTTCCCAATTTGCTGTGTTTAGTGTTTTTTCAGATGATTTCAGATTGGTTTTATTGCTGTTTCTTTTAAAGCATAAAGAGCACAAGCCTGAGGATATTCAACCTGAAGGTTTAAGAAAGCAGAAGATTAGAAGCTCCTGGTAAAAGAGAGGTTAAAATTAAAATGACTATGTAACCACGATGGTGTTGATTATTGTTATTCCCTTTACCATATCTTGCCTTTCTCACCTCCAAGTGAGGCTTTAAAATACAAGTATCACTTGCACTTTATCTATTAAGGAATTATGTTTATAAAGTATAATTGTCTCTAATTAGTAACTCAAGAAGAAGAAAATGATGCAAGAATTCCTGTTTATCCAGTCTGAAAAAGATAATGGAGTAGAAACTCTAAAGACAAGCTCTTCAATATTAGATCATAGCATTGTGCCTACTCAATTATTACAAAAGAGCATTATCACTGCAGTGGAAAGTTATTCATCAAGACATTATTTTCACAAGATTGATACACTCTTGAGAAGGGATTAAAAAACGCCACAGAACAAAAAGACCATGCTTGTATGTCTGTATATCTCTTAAGATGTTCTCCCAGGAAAACTGCAAGCATAAGCTACGTTAGACAAAATCAACACCTACTCTTTATAAATAAATAGAGCCAAATTCTACCTTCACTCATGGTCAGTGCAGTTCCATGGAAGATGTCAGAATAGTATAAGAAGAGATTTTAGTGAAGGATAAAAATCCAGAGCAAACAATGAGGTTAAATATTTTTACTCAGATAGAACTTCTCATTAAGAAAGAAATCAGTAAAATCTGTCTTGAAGGCAAAAATACAGAAAGCAAAAAGAAATGAAAAAGAGAGACAGAGTTGCATGGTAAGGGATTATGTTAAGCATGAGCTCTTAAGATTGATGATTGTCAGTCTGGGTGGGTTGAAGGTATATCTTCAAAACTATCTTAAATCTTCTGAATATCACCATTGCTTGTTCACAAGAGGACTATCTCTCTAGTGGTAGAGCTAATTTCTTCACTCACTCAGAAGGGCAATGGAGGACTAGGTACAGCCTCTTCCCTAATGTGCCAAGTATATTAGAATGCAAAAGATGAAATCAAGTTTTTTTTTTTCCCTAACCAAAAGGCATCATTTCATTGGGGAGGGTTGAAGTAGTTCGAATTATCTTATTGGGCTTTTGATATTTCGGATATCCATAAAAGGCTAGAATGCACGGAGCTCCACCTGGCAAGTGATGATGAAAGAACTGAGTGCCTCTGGACCAGGGTCAAAGGAAGGGGAGGAGACTTTACAGTGGGGGTGTGCTGCAGACCACTCAACCAGAAGGATCAAGTGGATGAGGCCCTTCATAAGCAGACAGGAGTTGCTGCTCGTTCACAAGCCATGGTCCTCATGGGGGATTTTAATCACCCAGACATCGATTGGAAGAACAACTCGTCGGGGAACAAGCAATCCAGGAGATTCCTTCAATCATTGATGACAACTTCCTTCTCCAAGTGACAGAAGAACCAACGAGGAGAGGTGCCATGTTGGACCTCGTTCTCGTCAATAGGGAGGGGCTGGTGGGAAATGCTACACTTGTAGGTAGCCTTGGCTGCAGTGACCATGAGATGCTGGAGTTTGAGACCCTAAGGGCAGCTAAGAGGGGGAAGCTCAGCAAGCTTGAAACCCTTGATTTCAGCAGAGCTGACTTTCACCGCTTCCGGAAGCT
>NW_009703218.1:0-966 GCF_000703405.1 Apaloderma vittatum | reverse complement strand
TGAAGCCCAGGAGGCAGGAGAAAACAGACTCGAAAGATCACTTAAGCAAGGAGCAAGTTAGTCAGGTAAGGGAAAAGGGAGGACAAAGCAGCAAACCTGGTGGCAGTAGTCACAATGAAAGTCAAATTTGCGTAGGCATCTCGAAGAAGGGTTTGACCAGGAAGGAATTGCAAGTTGCCAGTGGGCTAAGTAGAGGTTTCTGCAGAATGATTTTTCGTGCATGAAAATTGATGGGGGAGAAGGCACAAAACATTTTAATTCATCATTGATGGTCAGATGGCCCAGGCACCTGGCAGAAGGAAGGCAAGAAGTGGCATGTTGGCAGCGGGTCAGTTAGGTAAAGGACAGGCCACAGGCAGCCTTGCGGTTTTGCTGGACAGGAGAAAGAAAGGACGGTGAGGACATGCAAAAAGAGAAAGTGACATGGTGGAAGCAATCTGCTGGGAAAATTATCTCTCCAGCAGTTTATTGAGGGAGTATTGGAAAAAAGATTGCATTTGTCAGAGTAAGAGTAGAAGCTGCATTTGCTAAAGCTTACAAGCTGCCACATGATCAGATCATTTTAAATGCTCCAAACCAGCAAGGTCAGAGTTACAGCTCCCACAATCATGTCCTACCTCTACCAGGATAAAAGTTCCTAAGTCCCAGCTGTAGGAGTACTGGCTTCCCAGGTTGTTTGTGCCATCAGTGACCCTAAGGTGACTCACTGAGAGATACTCAGATTTTAGTGCTTGGCTGAGGGAAGTCAGTCACCCAAAGCAGCTAAACAAGTGGCCGGACGTACAGCATTGTTGCCTGTACAGCCCAAAACTGGTTGCCCCTCAAAACAGGGCTACTGATCTAGTTTATCTAAACAGGCTTTTTCATTTACACAGCTAAGGCTTTGCCCTGTCCTGAAGGCACATTTGATACACAATGTTGTGACTCGGACCCCTCAGTAGTTATTCCCCTGCTATGTGCTCTGTG
>NW_009703217.1:16731-29454 GCF_000703405.1 Apaloderma vittatum | reverse complement strand
GCCGAGGCGAGCTGTGTAAATGGCGAAAACGTGTGTTCACTCTACGTCAAGCCAGCCAAAGCCATCTCCGGAATAACGCCTCTGATGGTGTCCGGGAGGGTTACAAATGTCGGAGCAACTGTACAGGGAAAGAAGAGAGTCGCCGGAGCGCAGCCCAGAGGAGCGGCGACACCAGGACATGCGTGTGGCGGGCGGCGGTCGGCCACTGCACCGGTGATTTCTTTCTTTAGCCACTGGTATCATTGTGTTGAACAGCATGTGGTGGGGTTTTCTTTCACTATTGCATTTTACTGATCGCTTTCTATTTGTTTATGCCTCCGAAGACTGGCATTATGAGTGAATATTCATTCTTTTACACCTTTAGCAATTTATAGACACATACTGTGTTCTCCTTTTCTTCCCTTCTTTCCAGGAGAAAAGCCTCCATGTATCTGCTCGTCCAGTGCCTGAAAACTGATCCGTCCCTTTAGTCACTTTTATATATCTGCCTGTGACAGCAGGACTAAAGCAAACACGGTATTTGAGATGGATTTGTAGGGAGGCTTTGCTTTATTTTCTGTTCCTCTCCTCATAGTAATTCCTAACATTCCAGTTGCTTTTGAACCTAGAATAGCCACTTGGAGTGGGAAATGGTAAGATGCATTTATATTGATTTAAGGAAATAAGTTTCCAGGGAACATTTTCTGCAGAAGCGGGTCTCGCAGCCCACGTATTGGTGGTAGAGAGGGCACCTGGAAAGGCTGACTAAGTGAATACGTGCCCAAGGGTCCACTTTCCCATCTGAGCTGATGTTCAGTATTTTCTTGGCTGTTCACAGGACGTCTGGTTGGATGTTAAAAGCTACCTTTAATGAGATTAGCAGATAAGGGGTAGAACGCCAGCTTTCCCTGCGCATTTCCGCATTTGACAGTTCTTGCCGATTTAATGTCATGTGACCAGGAGATGTGCATCAGATTACTCCCCAGTGTTTTGGGGTACATATATTGCCAAGCTAGCACCGGGCAAGGTCTGCAAGTGGTGCAGCATGGCAGTAAGGGCCTCAAGAATAAAAATGTGTGGTTTGGGGTGGACCCATTGGTCAAATTCAACCTAGTAACAATGCAGCAGCCAAGGCATCACACACAGGTGCTGGCAGTCTTTTTCTTCTGCGTTGCACAGAGTCCTTGTGCCAGCGTTTGTCAGCCTGGCTGCAAAGCGAGTCAGGCAAGGCATGAACTCGCTGCTCAGACTTGAAGGTGCAGGGGCAAGCATCAGAGAATCCCGCTGTCAGCAACAGGAATAGTTAGCCTTTAGGGGTCCTTGGAGGGATTCAGACAGCCAGAAACAACAGGCAAAATATTTAAACAGAAACTTGAGATCCAAACAGCTTCTCAGGCACTGCCCCCTCAGGGGCTGGGATAAACTGAAATACAAGCAGAGCATTTGCCAGGCAGCAACCCAGTAGAAAAGAGTCACAACAAGCTGAGCAAAGACACACAAACCCTTATACTGAAATGCAAGGGGTGCCCCAGACGGCAAAACTGCCTGGAAGGAGGGAACAGTCTGTAGAAGGTCAATTTGTACTTTTATCAACTAATCATCTCATATAATCTCTGAACAAACCAGCATGCTGCCCCAGCACAGCATTAGGCGAGAAAGGGATGTAGGGAAGTGCTACAAACCTGATGGATTCACCACAGTTTCCTAGAGGATCAGAAAAAAGTAACTGCATCCCCTCAGACAGCATCAGACAATCCCAGCACCTCCATTTGAGACATTGCAATGGGCAGGATGACTCGCTTTCATGGCTAGCCCTGCTCCGAGCCAGCGTTAGCTTTGTCAGGAGTCCATGCCCTGCACTAGGTTCAGAAACTTGGCTCCACTTTGTACCCTAGAAAAGGGGTAGCCTCTGCCAGAGTTTGACTAACGTGCCTTTAACTTCCATTTGCAAGACATAGAGTTACTTTTCCCTGTTGCAATTTTAAATTGCAGAAGTCTTTTTCCCACTGTTCATCTGGATCAATGCTGACCACTTTTACAGGCAACATAACATAAAGTGTGGAGGCAAGAGGAACAGAAAAATCAGATTTGGGCTTTATCCACTGAAGTTCAGAGGTTTAGGATTTAGTATCAAGCCATGTCCTAAAGCAGATCCTTCCTAGCTATGTCAGGACTGCTGCCAGCTCTCATAATTTTACTTAAAGTCCTGTGATGTTTAATAGTGCAGTTAAAACCCCAGTTCCTGGAGGCAGGTCAGGAGGTGAAAATCTTGGCTGCCTGTATTAAAAAGTCAGCCTGCAATGCTGTGGCTGTGTGTGGAAGACAATGACCCATGATGTAACTTAAAAGCTTGGTTGACAGACATCAAAAAAACAAAGAACCTCTTAATTTTATTTTTTGTTTTGAATGCTGTGTTTTTAAGTCAACCTCATGGTATTTTGGCCTTCGCTTACGACTCTCTAACGCTCACAGCTGGGCCAGATTTAATCCGTACTCATGTCTCATTGTGAATGAGAATCCCTGTGCCACTGCCAGCCTTTGGAGACCTTTGCCCCTACATTCCCCATTGCGGCAGCTCTTTGTTGCACTGCAGTAATCACCCCAGCTTGTTGCAGAATCACCCCAGCTTGTTGCAGAAGCACAAATGCCTGAGAAACATGAGATTTTTTTCTTTACATAGGTCCACAGAATCATCCATAGAATCGTAGAATGGCCTAGGCTGGAAGGGACCTTAGAGATCATTTAATCCAACCTCCCTGTCATGGGCAGGGACACCTCTCAACTAGATCAGGCAACACATGGGGACCAAGCGGGTCAAGACTGAAGAAGAGAGTGCTCATCTCTAAATCACACCAGACTGAAACTATTAACACTCCTCCTCCTGAGCTCCAGGAGGAAGATGACAGGGTGCAGGATCCCCACCCTGTGCCCTCAGATGAGCAGTGGCACTGTCACTCTCTACATCCCTGGAGGCTGAGTATATCCCTTACTCTGGCCATGGATCAAGGAGAGGTTCCATGGGGCGTGATGACTGACAGGACCTCAAAACTGGGGCGGGAAATGAAGCCAAATGCTACAAAGGGAGGGAAGCTGGTTTATGTTGTCTGTTTGTCTGCAGCTGGTAAGGCCTCCTCCAGCTGCTTCAAGGATAGAGCTTTTTGTCATTCTTGCCAGGAGCGTTCATAAACCTCATGAAGCCTAATGTGTTCCTAGCAATGCCAGGAACAGGTGAAGCCCTGCACATTGTATCCTCCCAGTGACTGTCATTGGAGACATAAGGGTCCGGCAGAGCCAAGAGGTTTTGCAACCCATAGGCACACACAGGCCCTGGGGAAGGCAGGCTCTCCCTCTGCTTCTCCTGGGAGGCATCCATCACCTCCTGCTCTGCAGACTCTTCTTGGCTTCAGCTTTGCAGCTTAAATGACTTTGTGGCCATTTCTGCCTGTTCTTGGCAGACCTTACGCTCTGCTGACATGGTTTTCCCTCCCCACTGTCCTGTGTGTCCCCCCCCCAGGAGTGTAAATAGGCAAAAGTCCCTTCCCAGCCTGCATTTTGCTGAGCACTTGCAGTTGCCTCTTTCAGCACAGATCTCCCAGCCCTATTAAGAGTCCTTCTCAAAGCCCACAAATGGAAAATTCCCAGTCCTAGCATCGTTTTCTCAAATGCACCATAGCTGAATAAGTCTCATCCATGAGATGCAAGGAAAGGTACTGCTGCAGATGAACAACCCTTTGATCTTTGAATTTTTTCATAGTTTCATCCACAAACCTACCCCATGGATGCTCTGGCAGAGCATCAAGAGCTTCAGTCACTGGACAGTGCTCCTGCTGCTACATGGGGACCTCACATCTCTTCTGTATCATACCACAAAGCGCAGCTCTTCTGAGGAGCGCAACCACATAATACTACCAGTCGAGACAGCAATACCTAATACCAGCTACTTTTGCACCACACTTCCTCGGGGCCTGCAGAGAGCATGCATCCTGAGTTCAGATTTTCTCCCTGCCCTAGGCAGGCACAATGATTCATCTGTGCATTTGCTTGAAGGATTTTACTGTCAACTAATCTAAGGTTTCTTTGTTGACTACAGTTAATTTTGGTATGTAGAAAATGCCTGGGTAAAGACAGGAATCTAGCTGCAGTTTCAGTGTCTGCTAGCTGCCTGCTATATATTAGCAACGGACTAAACAGCTTCTACCACTACAGTTTTGTAATTATAACACTTTGGCGATACAGAAAATAACTTGTGAAAAACCTCACCTGAGTAAGGACTGAGCTGAAATATCCTTAGCGGTCTGGTCTTCTCTAATAACTATAGCTATGCAGGAGCCTGTGGGTTTGTTAGCCCCCATGGACTCAGGCTAGGGAAGAATATATGGTCTGATAGGCAACAAAATGTGGCTGTAGGACATGTGGCATGGCTGAGGGTTTTCTCCCTGTAGGAAAGACTGAGGTCAAATATTTATGTATTAGTGGTGAAGTTACTTATGTACGGTGAAATGAGAACACAGTCCAAACAGCTAGAGACTAGAACAAGATTGATTTACTTCTTTTTTTTTTTTGTATAAGCCTACAAACTGTCCAGAACGTGCTGCTTTTTCTGAGGAACTGTTATTATCTGCAAAAAAATTAAATAATTCCACCTCAACACAAGAATTGTGCAGAAAAGGCAGATCTTGATTCCTGGACAAAAAAAAATCCCAATGCTTTAAGAGCTCACAAACTCTATACGAAGGGAAAAAACCCATACTTTTGTTCCTCTTGTGGATAGTGATGAAAAGGGAAAGGACCATCAGGAAAGGACCATCAGGAAAGGACCTCAGCATCAAACAGCTGAGAAGGGTTGGAAAAGACAGAGGTTGCAAGAGGAAGTGAAAAAGAGACAAAGACCTGTGGGAACTACGGAGACCTCTTTTGCTCAAAAGTGGGACCCTCTCCTCTGCTGTGTATCTGTGCTTCCTGATCACCTCTGAGGCTCAGAAACCCTAGCAGTGGGAAAGAAGGCGCTAGAACATAAGTATTTTGCACCCACTACAGCCACAAAATGCTGGAGAGTTGCAAGTGCCAGAGGCACCCTTGTCCCCAGGTTGTCCTTGAGCAGGAGGTCCACAGTACTGCCCAGGCATTTGGATGACCGGCACCCTGGTTGTTGCAGATGGTGGCCGCAATCCCTGCTAAGCAACCTCACTGGGGAAAAAACTACCGGTTTGGGTTGTTACATTTCTACATCAATCCTAAAGCACACTGAGAGCCCCAGGTATGGCTGCACCTGGTCTGATACTGGAGTCGCCCTGGATTTCCTGCTGGGCATACAGACATTCGTTGCAACAGAACTAACCCAGCATTTAGAAGCACTTTGATTCATGCTGTTAAATGTGCCTGGTCACGAATCTATGATGCAAATGAATACCAAAGCACTTCTGGAAGGAAAAGGGACTTTTTTGTGCTGCATACAAGATGTTCTGGTGATGTATTTATATCAGCTCCAGCAGTGTTCATTAAAATAGTCAGTAATTGCAGGACTTTTAAAGCAGGGTGATAACGGAACACAGCCACAAACAGAATGTGGAAATGTAGCGATTTTGACCCAGCACCTGGCTTTAGTGCAAATGTTTTGTCTTGTAATTTGAGCCCGCAATCACATCTTGTTGTGGTTGCTTTGCCTGAAAATAGGCTAGGTGATACAGATCATATGTATTTAGAGAAGTGCATTTTTATATGTTTCAAATTACAAGTTGGTTCTCTGCTGAGATGCTGTCTTGCTAGGACCAGCCAGGAAAAAATACTCAAAAAATATCATAAATTTAGGGCTAACTGTTATACTGGTGGGACAAGTGGGGTTTCTGCAGGCAGTCATGCAGAGCCTAGGCAGGGCCAGGGCAGAGTTTTTCCTCTCTGTCAGCTATCCTGGCACAGTCTGTTAGAAATGAACTCCGCACAAACCTAGTGCACACATAGACCATAGTACATATGCTGTGAGGACCTTAACCTCTTTAGCTGCTGTGCAGCAGAGTGCACACCCTGCTCTGGCACAGTGCTTGCATTGTCCTGGCAAAGGCAGAATCAAGCTCAGAGCATCCAAATGCCCATGGCTAGTGCCCACCCTGGACTTGTCAGGCCCATGCTCCACCAACCTGACTGCTGCCACAAGAGTTTTACTGTGCTGGAGCCATCAGAGCCCAGCTGCCTCCTGGATCTGCGTGCAGGAAACCTTTGCAGAAATCTTCAGTCCAGCACTTGCTCCATTTAATCAGAAATCTTTGGTATATTTGCCTGGTTGGTGATTTATAGCTGCGTAATTTCCTATTCATTTGGGCTGCTGAGGATTTTGCTATATTTGGGCCAGAGACAGATCCTCTATAATCTCAGCTGCCGGTGTCCTGCTCTGCTCAGCCACACACATCAGCAACTTCCATCCACCATGGAAAGCTGGAGAGAGGTAGAGCTGAGAAACAGTTCTAAAAATCAGCTCACGGTCATTCATGATTCCCAAAGAGGTTTCCATCTGAGACAGCTGACTGGGTAATGGAGGGGCTGTGGGAGGTTATTGCATCCCAAGTGTGCGTTGCTTGATAACTTGCAATAAACTGCCAACAAAACTGTTTTTCCTGGAAGGCCCTAATGTGAGTCTCTATGTGCAGCTAGAAAGCAGCCATAATCTCCATATAAAATATTTACAAATGATAGTCCGAAACAGGAAAGGGAATTTTGGCTTTCATTGAAATGTTATAACTGATAATTTTGATGGCAAAGATGGGAGAACTCTATTTTCAGGTGAACTTCCTTCTAGCTCTTGAGGAGAACCAGACATGTTTTTCTGAAAATGCTGTGTTTCATCATGAGGCTCTCACTGCTGGGAATAAAGGAGGTAAACATTTTTATAAGGTTTATTTATTACATACCACTGTCCTGACAAGATAGGGGTATTCAGTCTTTTTTCAGGTTCTTTTGTATACATTAAATCAAGTCCAAGAACCATTCAACAATTTATGGGCTTCTTTCCACCTCGTATCAGTCTCTGCAGGTGCCATTCTAACAGGCCTGCCTTCCAACAGCTGCTGTTGTCTGCTCCTGTCTGTCATCTCCTTCCTGACAGCCACTGGCAACTGTAGGGTGTAGTGAAGGAAAATCTTTAAAAAGTTTTCACAGAATACTCAGCAACAGTAATGTGACTTGCATGTCAGAGTCAGTTGGGCTGAGAGGGGTCCTGCTCAGAGGTGCTGCACCGTTTTGCAGCAGCAAAGATTTTCATCCTGCCCAGACTTGGATAGACACCGTGGGTAGTGCAAAAATGGCCAATGATTCTGCTCACAGCTATGTAAGCCTTGCATTTTCCACAATTCAGACCCAAACATGCACTGCTGGACCTTTAGCCAAGCTGCTGCATTGCCACATTGCAGTGAGGAGCTGCACTGGATAAGGGGAAGGATGTGGGGCAGCACTGAGGGGCCAAGGAACGTAACTCATCTGCTACCCCGCACTTCTGCAGATCTGAGTGGCACATCACATTTCCAGCACAGCAGCCCCTGTCCCTATTGCTCCTCAGTGTTGCTTGTTATCTTATACCAATGGATGAGGAGCACATTCAGCTCCTTTGTCGAAAGGCAGATTGAGAGACGCTGGTGGAGAGTTTCATCCTTAACCCTGCTAGCAGCAGAGCTGCAAAGGACTATGCAAGTATGTGGATGATCAGGTAAAAGGGGATGTGAAAAACCTATTTTGGGCCAGGCACTTTAATATTTTGCTTTTAATCTTTTTGCTTTGCATTTCTTCAAGCCCTGCAAAAGCCCTAATGACTCTGCTTTTCTACTAGTGCTTGTATTTTTTAAAAAATATCAAAAATAGATCTGACCATAAGCTCAGAGGTAAAAACAATAAGAACTTTGTATGTGTCAGGGTTTCAGGACAATATCCAATTTTTGTGGCATTTTAAGCTATATTTAAACAAAAATGTTTCTGAATATCAACTACTCCATGAATTCTGTTTGGTTCAGTCTTGCTGAGTCGGTTTAATCATTTTTACTAAGCTATAGAAATGCTTGATAAGTTTTTTCTCCCCCCTCTTTTTTTTTTAAAAAAACTCAGCATTCCCAGAAATTGCTGGTTGCATTTTAAAACAACTGACAAAGTAAAACCCACACAATGCAGGAGGACTAAAAGATAGTTCCACATGTTATTTTGCTCAATTTGCTAAAATCGCATTAGCACTGTCAATAAATTTCTACCCCCTACCCTAAAAAGTTACAACATCTCAGCCCTGTTTGTTCACTTGCATCTTTTTGTAAGAGGGAGACCATCTAGAAACATTGTGCACAATGGTACCCTTCGCTGGACTTTATGCTGCCTTTGCACGGAATGGTTTAACAAGTGTGTGTTAAATGTTATCATAAGAACTGAATTGTAAAGTGGTGAAGTCATCTGAAAGTGCAACAGGCCTAAGAGGCACAGCACAGTTCATGTCCATTGGAGCAAGCTCAGTCACAAATATTCTCTCGGTATTTGCCAAGAAAATATATTTTTTTTTCCAGCAAACACAGAGGCTGAAAGCTGAAAGTAAAGAGTATTTTTCGTCTTTAGCTCCTGTCCTTTTTGTTGCATGTAGAGCTCAAACTCTACATAAGAATTAAAGCAAATGGGATGAGCATATTTTTCAGGCTCTTACAAAATAAATGCCCATTAAGGCCACAGGCCCTCTCTGATTTGCAGAGGTCCAAGGCCATGGGGACAGCAGGAAGGGTGCACTGGGTGCTGGAGGGCTTGGGTGGACAGTTTCTCCTCCAGACTTCCCCTACCACTCTTTTCCCAGAGCCACACTCAGCAGCCAGCTTTGCTGCTAGGTCACATCTTCCTCAGAAGTGCAATTCATTGTGCGGGAAGGACAAGCAACAGCCCAGTGTGTGCAGCCAAATAGTTTGTCATCTCTTTTCAGATCATTTTCTGTCTTCTGCTGCCACTGTATGCTGTGCTGGCAAGTGCAAGGCATTCATTCATGTTATCCCGATAAACATGTCAGCAGATTTGAGACAGCGAATTTGTTTCTGCTCTGCCAAAGCCAACCGATGCATGCCTGTGCTTTCCTTTCAACACAGAAGTGTGGTTTGCGATTTACCAACAGTTACTGAGCAGGATTTCAGTCCCCATCCAGATTTTATTTGTGGATCTAGAATTTAACAGTAACATTTGGTCAACTTTGAATGTCTGCCTGATTTCAGCTAAGAAAGTTATTAAGTTTTCTAGTAGAAGCAGACCACTTATATCTCATGACTACTCCCCAAACAAACGTGTTTTGCCATACTTATATTGCAAAATTTACAGTGTATCAAAATCTTTAAGATATACAGTGTGTGTCTAACAGTCTACATAAAATTGTCTTCCTATCTGTATCTCATCTTTTACAGCTAATCCAGAATTGAGTTAACTGCAGCTCTCTATATTGCACCACTTACAAACTGAGAGCCCGTCTCCTGCCCTCCACTGCCAGCACAAACCACCTGAACGAGCCAGAACTGCCATCACTGCAGTGAGAGCAAGAGATAGTCTCTTCCCAGACATGTCCTGGAAATGATCATCTAACAGCCCTGCTCCTCCCACCCTGTAACCTCCCAAATCAGATCAGAATCAAATATTCTCAATATAATACCCAGACAAAGACATCTTCTGCTTTGTTCTGTAATAAGATGCACCCAAGGGACTAATTAGGCATGGTTTGGACACTAATTGCCTTCAGATACCTTGTTACAGCAGTTGCATGAGTTTATTTGTTTCATCTAATCAATGGAAGAAAGTAGGGTTGCAGCCAGGTCTGCCAGGAGTGATTTCAGTTCCTTGTAGCACTTGTGGCAGAAAATAATACACAAGCTGCAGGGCTCTGTGTTGCCTTGGCTCTGATGCAAAGCACCTCTCCTGGCTCACAGATGGCATCTGGGATCCACGGAGCTACAACTTGTGCTGTGGGAATGGTTAGGCAGAGCCACAAGAAAGATGACATCTGATCAGACAGGCAGTTCTAAGAAACACCCGCAGAGTCCCACAATCTGTAGTTACATGAATAGTTAGGCTTAAAAGTAGGTAAGATGGCATGAATGATAAGGAAACTCTGTATGGTCAGAGTTGCACCGTACTAAATGGATCATTAGTGTGGAAGCCTTGTTTAAAGCCAGTAGGTCTTCCTCTAAACAGAAAGACTGGAAAGGTTAAAATGTCAAATTCCTGTGGGAGAGAAACTCTAACTTTCCTAACTCTGCCCACTATGTGTCTGCAAACTGCAGTGTGGTCTCTTACCACCATGCAAAGCTCCAGTTTCCCAGCACGCGTGGATCATCGTCTTTGTTTCAGGAGGCAGAGCCATTTGGGCTTGCTGCTCTGCCTCGTGATCAGCACAGAATAAAGCAGGCTCAGTGCAGTTCTCCAAACAGCATGCTCTTTCTGAAGTCCATGTCCTGAACAAGCTTATTAAGGAAGACTTCACATCACGCCCAGGCAACTAATCACTTGGGATTAGACAGTATGCTCCCTTCCCCCATGCCACTGGCTTCTAGGCAAGACCAAAAAATACCATTGCTTTAATTCCAGGCCATCAGCTTCTTCAGAGAGGTAGCGCCATCCACCCTCTTGAAGATTTTGGACATGCAATGTGCATCTCTATTGAATGTATGGGTTTAGATGCTGTGTTAACTACACTTAGAATTTTTCTGCTGCTGCTAACTGCTAATTTTTATCTGATATATTCCACAGAAGCTGAGGAGGAAAGGGTTATTCTCCTGTAGCAAATAGTCCTAAACAGAAAATTATGCCAACATCCTAATGAATTCTCTGATATAATACTTTAAGCGACTTCAGTGATCAGAGCTGAGTCACTCACAGAATTTTCCTCAAAGAAATCAGCGTGTCTCACAGCAACACCTACCACCACTAGTGACCTGAGCTTACTGACCTTCTGCTCTTCCAAGACCTGCATCTGCCATCCAGTTACCTGGTGGAGAAAGGTACACCAGGTCAGGCCCTGAAAGCAAAGAGCTAGAACTAAATGGTTTTAAGGAATTAAGAAGAATAAATAAAAATGCCCAGAGGCTAAATGTTAAGCTGAATCATGGCCAGCTGAATTTATAATAACCACCACCAATTTCCAAATAGGTAGCAATTCTTAGTGGATTTGTCCCATTTCTTGGCTAAACAGTGAATAATTGGATCTAGTCCAAATATTGATCCAGAAAATTACTTGCTTCTATTGAGTAAACACAAACATGTTTTGCTGCGAGGCCATGACTGAGTTATCCTGTTACTTTTCTTACAAAACCCTTTTCCCCAGTTTTATCTGGTATTTGGTCTCAAAAAGGAAGCTAAAGTAATTATTCTGCACAATAGACTTGCTACACATCGTCTTAGCATAGGAGTTGGAGATTCAAATTCTTTTGCTGAACTTTCTTGCCAAGCCAGGCTTATGGCTCTTTGACAAAACTATCACTTCCAGGTTTTTGGTTTGCTTTTTATTTCCATTTGTGAATGTGAAATCCTCCAATTCATCTACACAAGAGAATACAAACTTCTCCTCAGTTGGTAAAAACATCTTTTCTGTGGGCAGTGGTCATTTTTAATTCTGCTACCAGGAAAGATCATCAGTAGCTGCAAAGCACTACTCAATCCAAGCTTTTGCTGAGCAGAGGAGCTTTGGTGTGAGATTACGCTTTCCTCTCCCGTAAGCTGTGCCTCAGAGACCACACAGATGGAGCAGCAAGACCCACAATGTCTGAACTGCCTTTTGAAGTAATTTCCAGCCCTCCATCTGCAGCTCTAAAGGAATCACCAACCAGGGCTGGTGTTTCTCCTTGCTTTGCTTCAGACAGGGCTGACCCTTTGTCCTGGATAACACTCCTACACATTGCTGTAAGCTTCTGTCACGCCACCAAATACATGAAAATAGCTTCACTTGGGGATTAGAGCCCTGAATGCCATGAGAGAAGCCTTGCTTAGAAGTTCGTAAGGTCAGGCTTCCTCCCGTGGGTGGGAAGGTGGTGACAGGTAGACCCTGTTGCATGGGCAGGAGTGGGGTAAGGGCAGAGCTGAAAAAACAGAGCAAGCGCAGCTGGCACCTGGGCTCTCAGAGCAGTATAACCAGTTAAGATTATACAAACACAGCTTTGCTCTGGAATTAGTTTTAGGTGTTTAAAAGGCCAAGCCAGGGCTCCAGCAGATATTCCTCATGTTGCATTTATTTTTATACAGGTGAGATTTCTTACAGAACAGAACAGTGTCATGAAAGAGTTGTTCATGAAACCTTTCAGCCATAACATCCCAAAACTGCAGGAAAATGTTGGAATTGTAAATAATAAATATTTTCATAAAAGCAGGTGTAGTGGTTTGACGCTGGTGGGCAGCCAGGTCCCCACCCAGCCGCTCTCTCACTCCCCCTTCTCTACTATACTGGGGGAGAAAATATTTCAAAGGGCTTAAGGTTTAAGATAAGGACAGGGAGATCACTTTCATTTACCATCTCGGGCAAAACAGACTCAATTTTTGGGGAAATTAATTACATTTATTAAGAAAACAAATCAGAGAGGAGTAGTGAGAAGTAAGAAATAATAAACAGATCTTAAAACCAGAACACCTTCCCCCCATCCCTCCCTTCTTCCCAGGCTTAACATTAATCCCAATTTCTCCACCTCCTCTCCTCGAGCAGTGCAGGGGGACAGGGAATGGGGGTTATGGTCAGTCCATCTGACGTTGGTTCCACCGCTTCTTCACTCC
>NW_009703217.1:0-16465 GCF_000703405.1 Apaloderma vittatum | reverse complement strand
CTCTTCCACGGGCTACAGGTTCCGGTGGCGACCTGCTCCAGTGTGGGCTTCCCACGGGCTACAGCCCCCTTCAGGCATCCACCCACATGGCGTGGAGTCCTTACACAGTGGACATCCACATGGTGGTCCTCAAGGTGGACATCTACATCCTGCCCATGTGCTGCAGGGGGACAACTTGTTTCACCATGGTCTTCACCACGACCTGAGGAACTCTCTGCTCCGGCACCTGGAGCTCATCCTCCCCCCGCCCCCTTCTTCACTGACCTTGGTGTCTTCACAGATGCTCACTCATCCATCTCTGTGCCAGCTGTTGTAGCGCAGTTCTTTGCCCGTTCTTAAATGTTTTCACAGTGGCATTCCTCTCCTATCAGTTTACTGATAGGCTCAGCCTTGGTGCAGCGGCGGGGGGCTCTTTTGTGGCCACGGGCACTTGGTTGGAGCCAGCTGGCATTGGCTCTATCAAACTCGGGAAGCTTCTAGCAGCTTTTTGCGGAAGCCACCCTGCAGCTCCCCCCTGCCGCCGCCAAAATCCAGCCAGGCCAACCCAATACAGCAGGCTATATGCTGTGCTCTCTCTGTCATTGTCTGCAGCTGGCAGATCTCATCTACATGGTCTCTTAAGTCAAATGTTTCTGTGACACTTTGCTACTTGACAAGTACAGCCAAAGATCTGTAAAGAGAGACAAAAGCCTAAGAGTATGTGCCCAGGTTATCACAACCCCAACAGCACTTCCTCGTAGGGGTCAGGTGCCTGTGATTGCTAGGATAACACCCGTTTCTACAGGAAAACGACAAATAACATCAAAGAAGGCAATAACGCGATAACGGAGCTATCCAGAGAAACTGGCAACACCCACATCTTTTTCCTGGAATGACCAGACAACACAGAGCTGTGCTAGAGTATTTTTCCTGATGCTTTTCTACATGTTGGGATATTTTTTAACCCAGGTTCAGAATGGACCACAAGTCATTTCTTTGTACATACCTCTTTCCTGCTATGCAGAGTTAGAAAATTGCAACTCTGCTCCATGGTGTGCTCTGCCCCAAGAGAGTTACACACCACACCACTGACCTGGAAAAGAGAGAATTAGGAGAGGAGCTAGAGAAAGAGAGTAGCTTGTAGCCTGTTCTGCTTTATAATGAGGTGCTGGGGATGCAAATGAGGAGCAGGTTTTATAAGCTGAGAGCCACAGGTACTGCTTTAGTAACAACTAGCTCTTTGTAGCCGCTCCTACTTTGCGTTATAGCTGCTTGCAGTAAGTAACTTAGTGGGAAACTCAAGTAAGGACTATTGTTAAGCTCTGGAGTTTTTCTCCCATCTAGACCCAGAGCTTACTGGAAAGCTGGGCGAGGCTGAGGAACGCCTGATGAACAGAGCTGATGGTAGGCCTCTGTCCTGTACTTCACATCGAGAGCGTGGTGGGTAGGTCAGAAATGCTTCTGCAGGTCTGTGTGTTGCCTTGGCTCTGATGGAAAACATCTTTCCTGGCTTGCAAATGGCATCTGGGAGAGGTTCAGCTCTATATAGAAGATAAAAGAGCTGCTTTCAAAGAGGAAATGTGCAAATTAAAGCCATAACTGGATTAAGCTGCAAATATAACTTGCCTTTAGATTATTTATGGCCCATGTGCTTAGTCTTGATCATACTCATTACGGCAAATACAGCCCAGGATTGTTTAAACTCAGAGCCAGGGCAGATGAAGAACTGCCTTTGGGCAGCAGAGTCTTGTGCCTGCTGTGAGAAGGTTGGTAGGCAGAAGAGTAACTGTGGCTCTGGGCTTGCTTCTGAATCACACATGCTATTTCAGGATGATCACAGGAAAACAAAAATATGCCAAACAGTCACAGTTCTGCTTTTGTATTTGTTTGCTTGTTTTTAATACATACTTGCCTGATGTGTTGTCCCACCTCTTAATGCCTCTACCTTGTTATAAGTGGAAGATCCACAGAGACCCTCTGAACACCGTTGATTCTGCCTGACACTGTCACCCAGAAAACGGATGCTCTGATTTGCAGCCCAGCTGCAGACCAGATACCTGCCCTTGCTTCTTCGAGAGCAGCTGCTGGGTGCCCTCTTGGACCTCTCTGCAGACAAGGTATGTGGAGAAGCAGCTGGTCTGATTTGGAGCCTGTCCTTAGAGATGCTCTAAGCAACACTGGAAAGATAACCAATGTGTTTTACCTGTCCTGAGTAAGGTGGAGTCCCATGTGGGGAGCTGCAAGTGTTTATGGGCACATGTCCTTTATTCACCCACTGCAGATGTGAATAATTGGACACACCTTGGAGCTTTTTGAGATACTCAGCAGATCTGCTGAGTTACAGCAAGTAACTGTGTGTGCAAACACAAGTTAAAACTCATTACAATGCTTTGCCTGGCTGCTGATCCTTGAATGTACAGAGCTTACTACTAGATCATTTCGTGTCTGCATTGCCATGATCAGCACTTTAGTTTCTGTTTAGGAGCCTCTTGGGAGGCCAGTGAGCACTGCAGTGTGCTCACCCAGAGTAAACTCCTTGTCCACTGCTGTAAATAAAGACACATTTGGACTGAGAAGCTCATTTCTTTTTGCAGGGAAGCAGTTTGCACAATAAACAAAGGGGAAAGAGAATAAATTCAGACTTCACTTATGTGAAGACATGGAAACTATAGACTAGTGTTCTGCTGTCTCATTGTTTGAAATTATATGCTTTGAGGGTTTTTCATGTAACAGATTCAAATGTTGGCTCCTGAGTCCATATTTAGACACTTGCTCAAGTTTTAAGAGTTCCAAATACCCAGAATCTCCCACTGAGGTCAGACAGGATGTTTCTGGGGTGAAGGGAGGCCCAAGATGTTCAGTCTTTTTTTTATAAACAGAAGAGGATTCTAACTCTTGGCTTGTTAATTTTTGTAGCTATAGTCTGGAAGCAGCTTCCTCTTCTGAGCTAACCTTGGAAAATGTGTTAAAGAGCATTTTCTGCTTTCCATATCAGGAAATGTTATTTGCATTCTAGACTCCTCTCTTTCCTTTTTGAAAAGTACAAAAAGAACCAAATCATGTAGCAACAAACTCCAAACTAAGAACATCATTTCATATTTTAAAACCAAAGCATACATTTTTATACTTCATTTTCACAGTGAGACACTTCAGTCCAGTGTCCAGCTAGATATGTGTTTAACTGTTGCACTTTGGTTAGCATAAGTATGTGTAACACAACAGTAATACAGTCTTTGTGTCTTTGCCATCTCACATACCAAGAATGTAAGAGTTAAAATACTTCTGCATTTTTGCAGGAATAGTCCCCCAGTGCTCTAGGAAGGTTCCTCAGAGATCAGTCCAAGCAGTGAAAACAAGCTGGCTAGCAGACAGGCCAGCACCACGCTCTGCACCTGGAGCCTGAGCTGCCACATCAGCGCCACTTTGCAACAGCAAGTCCTAGAGGAAAAGCTGATACTGTGAAGGAAAAGCAGTGGCAGGAGGGTCTTAATGAGCCTGAAGCTCAGGATGATGGGTCTCAGGGATGCCTATGGCTGTGACACGCAGCTGAACATACTTTGAGCCACATCCCGACCAAGTGAAACGAGCCATCTTCAAGTAGAGGAGCACATGGGATCGTGGCTAGCACTGCCTGGCACTGACCCAGGGTATCACTGAGAGCTCCCTGCACCACGTTCCAGCTCCATGGTCTCCTGTGCCCTTCTGTGGGTGCTGGACTAAAGTAAGACCATGTACCCTGGCCACCTCCTTCTGGTCCCTTGAATGCCACCAGGAGGCCTGAGCTAGCTCCAAGATAGCAGAAAAACACAGTTTTAAAGCACTGGATTCAAAAAGAAGAATTGTATTAGCAAGATTTAAGGTAGCCGCAAAGCGTTCATCTTAGCCAATTAATTCCTGGCCTGTGCTGTGTCTTTGTCAATACAGAGCAGATTCAGCAAAGACTGTCACTGCAAACTAGTATGTTTTAGCAGAGAGATTTTCCAGAGCACGTGGGTTGCAGAAGAGGCTCAGAGCTGCATAGCAAAAGCAGAGTTCAACGTTATCAGAAATGCCGAATCATTTTGCAATAGGTTGTGAATATTTTTTCTCCTGCTTGTATCATTTCATCGTAGAATTGCTTTGTCACTGTCCCACAGTTTTTGGGCTGCAGGTTCTAGGAACTCTGAATTTGAAGAGAAATTCAATGGACACCATTGTCTTGGAAAGGGTGCTGGAATAAACACTTTCCCTAGTGTTGTGTGATTTGCTCCAACCACAAGTGGGGTCAAGAGTCACTCCAAAAGTTCTGGGATGTTCTGATGAACAGAGTGAGTTGTTCCTACTTTCAGACTTGGCACATTTTACCTAGGTGTAGTTACTCCCTGCACAGACTCATACCATCAACCTACCTGTGATGGCCTGGCTCCTGAGAAGTCCTTGCTCACAGTATTTAGAGAAAAATCTGTCATCGGTACTGCAGAATTCAGATTAGCCCAGTAATTCTCCCTCGTTCTTTGAGGCATGTGAAAAAAAGTCTCTTTAGTGTTAATAATAATAAATTATGCAAGTCTTACTGCTTATTAAAAGGAGGATGCTGAATGGACGAGAATTCCCTGAGCCAAATAGATAGCATCACTCCCATCTGGTAATGCTGCATGTGGATATATTCCAAGCAAAGTGAAAGAATACAGGATTACATCCCTTGGAAGATACTAGTGTGGACTCTGCATTCTCACTGAGCAGGTCCTGCATCCAGCCTCTCACTGCTGATTGTGCTGCAGAATATTTTGTAAAAGGCCAACAGCCACTCTTTCTGTTGGTATTAGTGTGATGGAAAAATTTATCTTATTTCTGAATAGTCTTAATGATTACCTGGCTTCATTACTAGCTATATGCATCTTAATTTCAGTTTTCCCATTTTAAGTCAATTTTAGAAGTGCTTGTTCTTGAAAATACAGACCGTGATCGAGTGACCTTCCTCTCTTCTCCTAGATAAATAGATTGCTCAGCTTCATGCTTTCATTCTAAAGGTATGTTTCTAGATTGCAATTAATTTTTTGTGGCCCTCCCTTGAACGTCTTCCACGCATTGAGCATCCTGGAATATATTTACATTAGAATGGGAGGTGCTGAATTTTTCCCCCTGTTTCTCCCCCTTCTACTCAGCTTTGCAGAGCAAACTTCTGCTTCATATGCACCGCTGATGATCCTGTACAGATCTCAGGTTCAAGTTACCATGAATTAATTTGGGTGAGAAAAGCTGTCTGAGCCTGATCCGAGCCACTTGTATATCCAGCAGGAAGCCATTTTGTTTTGTAAAGAGTTTCCACTGAAAAAGGGGAAGAGCATTTTAAAGCAGGACCTGAGGCTGACAATGAGGTTTCAGACTGTGCCAGCACAAGGTCTGGGTTTGCAGGAGTCGAGACAGCAGTCGCCACATCTTGTGAGGGTGGCTGGAAAGCATCGTGCCCTCAAACCAGGACGAGCCACCAGCAGTCAACAATTTGACTTTTTTTAAATCCCATTACCCAAGTAAATATTTTGGAACAGTGAAATTTACCCAGGTTTTACAAATCACCTGCCTTGAGCACCATTTGTCAGCTCCTCTGTCATCTGCCTGCTTTATTCATAACCTCTTCTCAATTATGCATGTGATGGAGCTGGTCAGGCAGCCGCAAAACCTCAGCAGCGGGTAAGCTTAGCTGCTCCGACCTCAGCCCACTGGGACGATGGCAATGGGCAGGAAGTGACTGCCCTAAGCTGAATGGGGCCAGTGACTCAGTGTCCTCTGTTCTTTCATTCCCAGATTTCAGTAATTAGGAATGCTGATTGAGTACTTTGTTAGTCTCCTTGTATTGCTTTTTTTTTGCACTGTTGCCTAGTACAGGCAGATGGAGAGGGTAAACTGAAGAGGAGAGTCCTGGTCATTTCCAACAGCGTGTGATCTAGAGGGAAAGTGAAATTAGTGAAGTGGTTGATCAGTTTTCAAGAAAAGGGCTCCACTAAGAAAAAAAACCTTAGTTACCTGACAGCATATTTTAAAGATTTTCAGCTCACTAGTGAGAAGATGATTATAATGGCACCTGCAAGATTACTTAACACTTGTCTTTCATCACTTTAAATCTCACTTCATTTCACTTTTTCGAAAAAAAATCCATAGAAATTACTTGCAGTGGTAGTATGCTTTTTTTTCTGCAGTAATTCTCCATTTGTGAGCATACTTCAGCTCATTTTTAGGAAAAATTTCAGTATGTTAACATCTCTTCCCTTGCACACTTTAGGTCATGGAGCTAGAACTTCAGGCATCTAATTTCAGCCCCATTTCAGCCACCATCAGGTTTGTTCATGGAGTAAATAAAAGGAAATTTTTCTTCAGACAAGGTCTGTGTGGAGGCAAGAAACTGGGGGCATGCAGCTGTGGGCAGGGCTGTGAGCAACTGTAAATTCAAAGCTCACATTTATCTTGCTGCAGATCGGAGTTGCACAGTACTGATTTTTTCCCCCACTTGCAGATGTCAAGATGCCTGTGAAAGCTTAATGCTCAAGGCTGATGCTGAATTTGTGAATAAAACATAATGTCCAGCAGGTTTTACAGCAGCATAGCAGAATTAGGAAGGTAGCAAACCTGTCTAGCGCGTGTGGGCAGCACTGAGAAACCCCTTGTAGCTCCTCCTCTCTTTCTGCTCTAAACTTCTTTTCTGTGGACGGAGAAAAGTGTACAAAGAAATTAACGTCCTTCTGCAAGGTAACAAACAGCATGGTTACAAAAATGTGGTAAGCGTAGGAAAACCTGGAACACTTTTATTACATTAAGGTAAACTAAGACAGAAAGTTTTTATTGCAAAGAGTGCTTCTCATCATGGTTTTTTTTTAATTTTATTTTTTTTTGCAACAGCACAACATAGTTCGTTCTCAGACTATTAGTGGTTGCTTGTTGTTTCCAGTGATACAGGTGGATCTAGCAGCCACTGCAGGCTGTATTTTATTCATCTCCTGGAGCACGACATCCTCCTTGGTGAGAAATGTTCTTTTCAGTAGACTGTATTCTAGCAACTAAGACTTATGACATCTCCATAAAAGAAATAGTGGATGGTGTTGTATAGAACAGAAATGTTTCCCTGATAGAAACTGGTGCTTCATTGCCTTTAGCAAAGTTTTTCTCCTTTACAGTAGATGAATACTTGTGCTACAAAGAGCCTCCGGATGATATGGTTAAGTTTTGCATAACCATCTCATCTTAAAAATAAAAAATGTCGCAGTAGATGGGTGAGCTGCTAGAAAAATGTGACACTTGAAGAAAATCCAGTTGATTTGCTAACAGATTAAGACTGTCCAAAATTGTGGTAGGTCTTAGTTATGAACTACTATGAAAATTGCACAACGAGTCTCGGAAATTTGGGATTTTCATTCAACTCAAACCTCTCCTACAGCATAAATTGATGGTGTATGAGTAATTGGCCTGACCTAACACTGGAAAATGTTCACTTGAGGTGATATGTTTAACTAAGTGCATTGCCTTGTCTTGTCTCATTTGAGCAAACATTCATGTGCACAGGGCTTCACTAGCATTAGTGCTCACAGTGGCTGCTGCTCTGACAAATCAGGGCACTTGTGCGACCGAAGGGATGGTGGTTATTAGATGTCTTCCAGTATAAATGGGGTCAGACTGCTCCACGTTCACTCCATGCCTGGCTGCTCCCTTCTCTCCCAGAAACCTCTTACCCAGAGACAGACCAGTCCAATGAAACAGCAGCTCACAAACAACTCACCATCTCCAGAATGCACAGGCTTTTTACCAAACAGTTACCGGCAACAAACATATCAATAAAAAAGTACATTTGTGGATAACTCATAGGCAGAGAAATGCTGGCCTTATGTGGCCTGCTAAATTGTTTGTGATGAATAATTCAACCAGTCAAAGTGCATTTGCTAATAAAAGAGAATGGGAAAGGAGATGTGCTAGCGGCAGCAATGTGTTGTCAAGCCAAGATGAAAATGAAAGCAAGAAGTAGGGCACTTTGCTGCCTTCCTTCTCTCCCCTGCATTAATATCCAAGAAAGTTTAGACCCTTTGAAAGTCTAAGAGCTTTGGTCACTCTGGCAGGAAACTCCAGAAATAAAAGAGAGGGTACTGTGTCATACGTTCCTTCCTTGGGATTCTGGAGCATGCATAAATACGTCCTTTCTGTTGCTGCACATCTCCATTGAGATGGTGCCCAAAGGCTCTGGTGGGGCTGGCTCACACTGTGTGAGAGGCTGAGCAGCATCTCCCCCCGAGCTGCTGAACATGATGGCTGTGTGCACCGGCAGCTACTGAGACCTGCCCCCTCTGCAGCTGTCAAGATTCAGCCCAGCAGCAGGATTATGCAAATACTGATTTCAAACACGCTCCAGAGAAATTTAGGAGCAGCTGCTGCTGAAGGTGAGGAATTATCACAACAGGTTTCTTACTGCCCCGTGTGACATTGTCAGCTGGATGCAATGTGCTGCCCACCAGCTGAATCAGCCAAGGCCATCGTTAGCATCAGGGATGCTGCGGGTTTTCAACCTGTTGCTTGTCAAGGTGCTGCCTCTGCTTGGAAAAGAATATTAGCAAAACTGGCTGGGCATCTGCAGGACAGCATGCCTGGCCTGTGAGGAAAGCAGTGTGGAGAGTTGATAGTTTTACAGAAAAGCTTCCAGGCTTTTTTCCCCCACTTTTCAGCTTTTGCTTGAGCTGTAATATTTAGGATAATCAGATAATCCAGGGGACACTTCAGGCAAGTTAGAAGGGACACTTTTGTGTGCGTGTTACATCTCAGTCTCAAAAGATGCAAAGAATATTCTTTGTGTATTCAATGAGCTGCACTATAACCTTCCTTATGATAACATGCTTCTGCTGTCATGGCTCGTGGTGTTGAGGGCGGGGGCAGCCAGGCTTCAGGGATTATTAGGACTGTTCAACTGAAGAGTGCTGCTATTTTCACCACACTTTGGAGCATATTTGTTGAGAGGGAGGATTTTGCTACACACACCTCTACAATGGGGAGTGTGATACGAGGCAGATCTTGGTGGTGGACAGGAGTTCAAGAAGAGCTCTCTCCATAGCTGATGGCTAGGTGTTTTTTCCTAGCTGAGCCTCAGTCTTCTTATCTGTTCTTTGGGCACAAGGGGTGTTAACCCCATTGGTAAAGTGTTTGAGATCCATTGGGGAAATCCCCTTGATAAGACAAGAAGTTGTTAAAACATTTTAAATTCCTCTGAGACTGATTTCAAACCCTGCTTTACAACACAGTGGAAAAATTGTTTATTAATACCTCTTTCTTCTCCTGGCTGCTCTGCCGCAGTCCTGGGTTATTGCATTAATACTCTCTCCTTCATGCTCCAGTCTCCTACAACCCACCACCACAGTTCACTGCTACCTGCGTACTCCATGGGCCACTTAACCGTAGAGATGTCTTAATATTCCCTGATCCTTACTCCAGGGGCCACTAAAACAAAAAAAGGGAAAAGACATCTTCTCCTCCACTTCTCATCCTGATACTTAGCAATGGCTAGGGCAAATTTGTTTGCGTTCTCCAGGGCAGAAAATCCTTTGCTGTGTTTTTTTACTGCCCCATTTCTAAATGCTGCAGCCCCTAACATGGCTGATGGTGCGTTTCAGCACGTGCTGAGTGGTAGCATTGGATGTTGACTGTTTTGGGCAGAGGGTGCATATATGTCTGTCCTTTGAGTAATGCGCTGTGTGCACAATGGGATGCGTTAATTCTTAATTTTATGAGGATGGCAGTGTTTGCTGACTTCTGCTGCAGAGATGCGAGTGGAAGCTTGGTGCCTCCCCACCAGAGTCGGCCTCTGACCATAGCTGCTGTTTGTTATTCACACACCAGAGACCAAGGCTAATGGTGGTTATTATATATGTTATTCAAGGGAAGAAGACAGAAATTACATTAAACAGAGTGCAGTGAAGCAGTTCAACAAAAGGCAGCTTTACTCAAATGCATCTTAAACATCTTGGTGCACTGCTGGGATGCCTAAAATGTTTCTGAATTTACTGTATGTATTTCTTTCTTATGGGAGCCAGTCTTTTTCCTTGCAGGGCACAAGGATTGAAAGCACTTATGAGTAACATAAGGAGGCCAGTTCATGTGGTGACCAAACAGAGGTTGTTGTTGTGAGAGCCAGAAATAACAAACCACTTCTGAAACAGAATCACAGTCAGAAGCAAGGAAAGACATATAAGCCTTGCGTGCTATGTCAGATTGTCAATTAATCTGCCTCCAGGAGATGGGCAGCAGAACCTGGCTCATGTCTGACAAGAGTCGGTGTTTCACCAGCCCGATCTGGGGCCACCCCTGACCTTGCTGCACAGGGCACAGTACTGAGCCTGGGCAAATGACTTGCTCAGCTCCCTCCACCCGTAGCATCCCATTTCCCCAGCTGCCTTTCTGCACTGCTGGCTCTCCTTGCAGGCTGATGGGGATCAAGGTGATCTGTCGGAGTAAGATTTCAAACCTTGTTATGGTGTGCTTGTCAAGATGTATGTACCTGGCATGCTCATTGCTTGGCCTCTAATTCTCTGTCACCATTAAAATTAAGGGACCTGTGAGGGTAATGGCATAAAAAGAAAGCATTCAGCATCTATTGTACTGGCTAAGGAAGAAAGCTATGGCAGGATGGCATATTCCCTCCTGATCTGCAAAATACTGTGTCCCTATTTGCCTCTGAGACAGGCCAGTGAAGCAAACTTCCCAGAGCATCAAATCGTACTGCCCCAAACTCACAGTTTAGGAGAAGCTGCCAGCCTGAGCCTCTTGCATAACCTAGGCCTGAGGACAAGGCTGCTGCAAAGAGGTTGATTTGCACAAGGAATCGGCAGGGAGAGTGCAGCCCCCTGACGTGCAGCACCCTGACACCCAGTGCTTCCCCCCAGCCACATGTCAGCGGGGGGAGCAGGATGGCACCAGCTCAGTGTGGGCTGCAGAGCTGATGTCCCATGGGTGAGCTCATGGCAGCCAGGTGCCAGGGCTGCCTGCAGGGCAAGTCCTTGCTCACCTCTGCTTTGCTGTTTCCAGTCAGTTAATCCCATGGCAAATTTCCAGCTGGAAGCAGCTCCCTCACACCCAGCCACCCAAACGGGTTAGCACCTCTGTTTAGGACTGTTAGCACCTAAATGCTGTTCCTGATTTTTCCTCTGAACTTTCCCAGTTTTGTAGCCAACCAAATCTGGAAAGGATGCTTTTTGCAGAGATGTTCTTCTCACTGCCCCCCTCCCCACATCCAGGAGGCAGGCACACGGGCTGCAGAGAGGCAAAGCACCATTTGTTGGAACTGCATGGCACTTGAGTGCTTACGAGCTGGGTGGAAAAAATGTTGAGCTGTGGGGAGCAATGATCTTTCAATAACTGCTGAAAAGTGTACAGTCAGACATTTAAGAGCAGCCCTGGCAGAAAAACAAAGAGAAACTCTGGGTGAACTAATCCAGAAGCAACAAAAGAAGTTTTCCTTTGCCCCTCCTGGGTTAGAACACCACCTTTCCATAACATCAGCCTGCTTCACTGTTTCTTTCTCACACGCACCCGATATCCTCCTGCCCAAGAAGTGTTCAGAGAGGAAAACAGCTCTGCTGGGGGAACACTAATTTGCAGATTTTCTGTATTGAAATGCAAGAGAAGAAAGAAGGGGAAAAAAAAGTCATGAGATGGCACACAGCGTGGGGTGAGTCAGCCAGTGAAGGCAGCTGAGGAGCAGCAGAAGCGGTGCTGCGCTGCCTGCGGGCAGCTCTGATGTCGGCAATCTACCCTGAAGGGAAGAGGGGAGCAGAGTGTGCAGATGCACAGCAGGACTGGGGCAGAGATGGTCTCCTCTTCCTGACATTTCACACCACTGGGCTGAAGAGTGTAGATCTACAGGACAAAGGGGAATTGGCTGTTCAGGGAATCAGGAAGGGAAAAGCATGTGGGGAACCGTTGCTCGGTTGAGCTTAGTTTAGTTAGTGAACTGAACTTAGTTAGTAACTCATAATTGTAATAACATGTCACAAATGATACAGAGCATCGCTTCATGAACAGCTTGGCTTGCCCTCCCACCTCAGACTGGATGAGGTTTGGTGTCCTAAATATACCTATGTGGCAGGGAACAAGAGCTCACCTCCTGCCATCCTTTCACAGAGGCATGAAAATTAAGATCCTATTTGCTTTTAGGGTTTAAAATATTTTTCAAAGTGAGTCCCAGGAGGGTTGTGATGACTCCATCCCGGGGCTGCCACCACATGCTTCCTATCACACCCAATGGGCATTTCCAGGCAAATTCTGCCTCACTTGAAAATCATAGAATCAATCATCATAGAATCATAGAATCACAGAATCATAGGATGGCTTGAGTTGGAAGGAACCTTAAAGATCGTCTAGTTCCAACCCCGCTGCCCCGTGCAGGGACACCTTCCACTAGACCAGGTTGCTCAAAGCCTCATCCAGCCTCGTCTTGAACACTTCCATGAATGAGGCATCCATCACTTCTCTGGGCAACCTGTTCCAGTGTTTCACCACCCTCATTATAAAGAACTTTTTCCTAATGTCTAATCTAAATCTACCCTGCTCTAGTAACACTATTGCCCCTTGTCCTATCACCACATACCTTTACAAAAAATCTCTCTCCAGCTTTCCTGTAGGCCCCTTTCAGGTACTGGAATGCCTCTATAAGGTCTCCCTGGAGCCTTCTTTTCTCCAGGCTGAACAGCCCCAACTCCGTCAGCTCGTCCTAGTAGGAGAGGTGCTCCAGCCTCCCGATCATCTTCATGGCCTTCATCCGGACCCACTCCAACAGGTCCATGCCTTGTGTTGAGGGCTCCAGAGCTGGACACAGCACTCCAGGTGGGGTGTCACAAGAGCGGAGCAGAGGGGCAGAACCCTTGACCTGCTGGCCACGTTTCTTTTGGCTTTTAAGGCTGCCAGCACACACTGCCAGCTCATTTTAAGCTCTTCATCAATCAGCACCCCCAAGTCCTTCAGGAAAGTTTCTGCCTGTCTGGTGGTTATTATTTGCAACAGCACTGGCTGCTGCAGAGCACTGGATGTGAAAGGCAATGCCCTGGGGAGCATTCTTCCTCTGGTTCAGACAGCTGCTTTCTGTGCTGGGCTACACTCAGACATTGCCACATCTCCTGCACACCGAGGGAGCAACTTAGGGAGACACCTGGTCATACCTGCATGGAAGTACCCCGCTCCTGCTCTGTTCAGGTGTCTTAGGAATGCAGCAGGTAGAGCTGCTCTTAAGCAACAGCTCAAGTAGTGACAGCATTCATGGGGCAGTTCTGACTTCCTCACACATATGCCTGCATCCCTCTGATCCCACCTTAGTAGGTCACCTGCACCTTGCTGCCTGTAGCAGGCAGGATGCAGGGTCACATTAAACCTCTCAGCTTATCTCTCACTTGGTCAACAAAGAAGAAGAAAAACATTGTTGTTTAAACAGATAGAATTCACTAGATTTGCAGGATTAGGGAAATACTGGATTTTTATGAAAATTTTTGATGTCTGGCCAAATGAGCATGATCATGTTGGAGCAGGTCTGAAGATTTAGAGAAAATGGACTTACCTTTTTAGCATCCTTTGCAATTAGATCTCTGATTTTTGAAAAATGCTGACAACTTAAATATTTTTTTTTTAAAAAGCAAAGAATAATTACATATGAAAAAATAAGTTTCCTGGAATATTTTGAATCACTGTGGAGGATCAATTTCTAGTTTCAGGAGTTTTTGAAGAGACAAATACCTCTGCTTTTCACGGCAGCGGGCACAGCTCATGGCTGGGGACCTGCAGCCAGAGCAGGATTTGTCCTTCAGGACAACCAGCAGCATAGCTGAGCTCCACAGCCCGGGCTATGTGGAGCTGCATGCCTCAATAGCAGATCCACAAGAAGTTAATGATTATTTCTGCATTGGTGTGTGATGGCTATTCTAACACTTCCATTGTATATTTCTGTCCTTTTGCAGGCAGCAAAGCTGACATAGTATAAATGCAAACTTCTCTTCTGTTAAAGAAAGGATGGTGTTGTCCAGTGTTTCTGCATGTTTATCTGCTTCTGCCCCTTCCCCAGCTTCTTTCATGGTCGTTACTTCTGCACATTATCTCCTTGTGCCATGTGTCAGCAGGGAAAGCTGCTGGGTTTCTCTGGGGATGGACCAAGCGTGCATGTGTGCAAACCCCTTTCCTGAGTGCATCCTCCTCATGGCAATCCTCGGGGCATGTAACTTACAAAAGTGTACAAAAAAGTCAACTCAAATAACACATTGCTCTTTCTTCAGAAGTACTCAAGATGTGGACTGATTTGGAAGGAAAAGATCCTCTTGTGAACCATTTCCCTTCCCAAAAACCACTCATTTGAATGACTTCCTGAAATATCCACACAGCTCCAGGAAAAGCTCCAGAAATCTGAATTAAAGAGGCTTTGCTCCACAGTCAGGACCTCAAACACTGCCATTTAACAGCTTTCTGAAATATAGTATTTCAGAATCTTTTTCTCTTTGCACAACAGCAGTAATACGAAGAAATGTCACAAGCACAACTGGTCTAAATAACCATGTGTATGAAAAAAAAACCGGCTTCTTGGGCCTCGTACATACATCCTGCTGCTCTGGATGATTTCTAAACTCGGAACACAGTAAGCAACAACTGACAACTCATAAACTATTGAAAAGGGATGCTGGGTTATTTCTCTATCCTGAAATTGTGCGCTGTCCGAACAAAATGGGAAGGAATAGTTTTAGTTTTGAGCATAGTTTTAGTAAAACGATTTAGACAGTTAAGTACATTTAAAAATACGTTGGCTTGCAGTTTCTTTACTTTTTCTGGAATATCTATTATGCAGCAACTTAACTTAACCATGTGTTAATGCGAATATACAAACAGCCCAATCCCAGAAATGCTCACTGAATTCTTTCTTAAGAAGCAGAAAAAGGAGACAATTTATAGTTCTGAATTTGGGAGAGAGTTATCTCTCTTCTGCGTTTCCACCCCTCCATGGACCCAAACAGCAAACTGCTGTGGTGTGGCGAGCTGCCTGCCTCAGGCTGTGCGTGCTCCAAGCCTTGGACTTCTGTGTGACCCATGTGCGTAACCCGAAAAAATTAGAGCAATGCACCCAGGGGATCAACCCTGAGCCATTTCTGACAGGAATTAATATATGGCATGAGATCTCCTGAAGGAGAGAGGATAACAGGCTCATTCGTCATTCTGTTCAAAGCAGTTGTGTTCTAGATATATTTCAACATCTCAAATATTTTGCAAGTCCCTGTCTCATGCAACTGTATTAAAGTTTTGCAGACATCACTGTTGTGGCTTCACTAGGGGTAAAGAGGCCACATCATGCTTCATACTGTGACACTGTAAGCCTGGCATTGCTGCACGTGCTGAAATCCTGGGGAGGGACACTGTACCATATCTTGATGATAGGGTTGACACCAAAGCCAAAAACTGTATGTGGCCAGTTATAGAGATGAGCTAAGTGAAGAGTATAGTTAATTTATTTTATTCTTGAACACAGAGGAAAACATATATGTAATATAACCATATATATTAGTGAACATTTTTTGTGATTTACTTCTCTCTCCTCCAAAAACAGTTCTTTGCCAGTTCAGACAATCATTATTTCATTCTTAAAAATATGACAGTAGGCAGACACATGTCAATATGCATATAAAGAGTAATTTTTATTTATGGAGTATGAAAAAAAGTCTAAGGATTTTGTTCATGTAAGTAAAAGCAACACTAGATATCCATTGATCTGTTGAAATCACTAGATCTACTGATATATTGGACATTACAGTTGGGAAATCAGCTATCTCTTTTAGGAGCAGGGAATATATCAAGAAATAAAAGAGGCTGTGGAAGTCTCTGATCAGGGAAAACTCCTTGCTGCAGTGGTGAAGCCCTGGTAACACCATCCTCTGTTTCCAGATACCAGGATCAGCAAAACCAAGGAGAATACTGGAACAGAATTTAATGATACTTTTCTATGTAAGAATTCAAAAAGACAGCACAGTGGAAAAATATGCATTTCCTTGAGACATGCCGAAAGATCACTGTGAAATATCCTGGTGTGTCTGCACGCTGTGTCAAGCATGAGATGTGGGTGGGTACCTGCCTCTATTGCAGAGTCACGGAGCGTGAGCCAGGGCATCCTCGATGATCAAATTGTCAGGAGGAGATTTCTCCATTCAAAGTGAGAATTCAGTGACTTTTTTTGCAGCTTTTTGCCTCTTACCAGAATATTTCTGCCAGCAAACTTGTTTATTTGGATATTTGTGGAAGGTGAATCATAACAAAGGAATCACAGATGCAGCTGAAACAGGCTGCTGCCCAGTCCTCGTTCTGTTTCTGATTTTAGGAAAACACCACTGATTTACTGCCATTAACATCCAAAGTGCTATAGAGGAATCAGGCCTGATTCTCAGATATGTGTTTGATTTTTCTGGCTATGCTGGGTAACAGGAAGTTTAATATTTCATAGAATCCTAGAATGGCCTAGGCT
>NW_009703216.1:0-25516 GCF_000703405.1 Apaloderma vittatum | reverse complement strand
CTATGATTCTATGATTCTGTGATTCTATGCAAATAGTGAAGTGTCACACTCATGAACAAGTTGCTCAATAGGCTCATGCTCTGTGAAAGTCATTAAGAGACCACTTTTGCAGCATTTCCAGCATTTAATTTGTGACAGCTTTAGCTGATAAAAGATATTTCACTTGGCTGACATTTATGGAAAGCAATATACTTTCAGTATTTTATATTGACAGAACAGAAGATTAGTTAATATTTCACTAAGTATTCCATAGGGAGTAAGTATAGATATAAAAATGTTGGAGCTGCTTTCCCTGTCTTTTCCAGAGGCACATCCCAAAAATGGATGCTATGTCCAAGTATGTCGTTCTTGAAAAAACTCCACGTGTTGTATACACTAAGACTTGAAATTTTTCTGTTTCCCCTTAGAATACAAACATATGCACAGCTTTTTTCCTCTTCATGCCTAGTGTGGCAAAAATGTTTGTCTTCTTTATAGGATACAGCATAATTTTCTAGTTGCAGAATAAAGCACAGCACCTCCTTATTAGTTAGGCTGCAAGTCACACATTCAGGAAAGAAACATACCAACCTTTAGAGATGAATTAATGCTTCTGGTGCTGGGTTGCTAGAAGTGTAGTCATTTTAAGATCCCTAAACAACTCTGCACAGGTCCCACATTTTTTTCAGCAGTTTCTTACAGTTTAATAGACCAGTTCTAAGACAAATAGCAATCTAATGGGGAAGGAGAGATGTTTCACTAGTGCATCCAACATTATTCATCCTGCCGGAAGCATCCACAGATTATGGGAATAAAATGATCGTCTGCCCAGGGAGTGAAGAAGTCATGAATATATTTCCAAATAAAAGGGGAAAGCCAATTCTCAGTGCTAATGTCTACAGTGTCCCAGAGACTCTGCAATTTCTCCGCTTTCCTTTAGGGAGGAATTACTTCAACCTCGTTCAAGCTCTTTCTGAATAACTTATCCTGTGAGTGCCTATGCTTTTTCTTCATCTATATCTGTATGTAAAAAATAATTGACAAGAAATGGTAAGAAAATTAAAGAACTATTGAATGGAACAGAAGAAAAAGAGGAATGGCAGGAGGAGGTTTAGGTTAAACAATTACTGTACTGATGCAGGGAAAGCTACAGCTGTGACAGTGTGAAGAAAAGCAGGGAGTCATTTGAAATTAATCAATAACTATAAAGCAAGGAGCTAAAGGAGTCTTGAACAGAGAGAAGTGTGAGGATACTTCCTCAGGAGATGTAGCTATAGGTACGCTGGAGACAGTGACCATTCATCAACAACTTGCTAATAGGGTAGAGAACCGAGATTTTTTTTTTTTACATGCAACCTATTTCAGATAAAAGGCACTTTGGGTTTTTCATTACAAAATGTGACTTATGTGATAATAGAAATAATTTACACACTATCAGGAAGTGTCTAAGAACTAGAACTTTATGTCCCACTCCCCCAAAAGATTGGAATCTCTGATAGGAGACACATCTGAGGCACTGCCAGTAACTGATCTGGGAATGGGGCATGTCCCTGGGTATCATTTCTACATTGGTTTTAAATAAACCCCTCAAATGCCGGGCAGTAAATACTTCTCTCAGATGGGCATCTCTTCAGGACAGGAAAGAGTTCAGCTGAAACTGTCAAGTAAATCAAACCAGATTTATTATCCTGTAATGAATGGTATATGTGAACTGAAGAAAAGAATTACACAGCAAAATGGGCAACTACTGTACTATGAGCAGCTGTACAGCTAGGGAGCTTATATAAATTATGGTGTATTGGATTTCAGACAAGGCCACCAGATTTAACCAGCGCAACACTGATTATTTCACAAGGAAATGAGAAATATTACTACAATGCAAAAAGCACTGAAATCCAACCTGTTCAGAACTTCCCATTGCAGGGGGCTGATTGTGTTACTCATTTAGTTAGGGAATTTCAAAGCAGTAAGCCAGGTGCCACACTCCCATTGAACATTCCTCCTTTAGAGCCCTTCAGCGATACAAACCCTAATCATTAATGCAACTTTACTTAACAAAACCCTGGTTTAACCTTTTCCTTTTTTTTTTTCCCCCTCCTTCTTACTGAGTTCTGGTTGCACAATCCTGATCTGATTGTATTACAGCATCTCCTTTCAACACCGTTTTAATAGTTGATGGGAGGAAAAGCCCCAATATCACACAAACGGAAACTGCAGGTAGACTTCTTCAATTTTCAGTTTTAATTAATTTGTGTTTGACCTGAATGTGTATAATAAACACCTTACAAGAAGGAATGAACTGGATAATACTTTCTTGTTTAATTCACAAGGCTTGTTTTGGAGTTAGGGAAGACTAGAGAAAGGATTCTGGTCAACAATTTCTTTTTTTTTTTTTTAATATATATTAAAAATGAAGGTACTAAGTTTCACAGCCTGAGGTTTTTAATAACTTGAGTAAGATCAACAATGTAACTAAAATTAAGGGAACGGAAAACTGCCCCAAACCTAAAGAGGTAACAAGCAAACAGTAGAGAAATGTTACGTTTCTATGCATCAGTCTTTTAATGGATAGTTCAGAACTTTGACAATCTAAACAAGTGGGGTATATTAAAAAAGGGGCAGTAGAGTTAAACCCACTGGCAGGTTTGCATATTCCCAGACTATGTGTGCGTGTTGCTTTAGAGATAATCATAGCATCAACATTCACACACAAAAGACAAAGATAGTTACACTTTTTTTAAAAAACACCTGGGCACAAACTGGGATTTTTTTTCACTTTTTCTGTAAAATGGACATTGCTATGAGATTTCTGAGCTCTGTCCAAGCTTTGGGTGCCAAAAGGGAATAATTTTGATATCAGGAATCTCCTCCAGCAGGGAAGAAGCTCAGTACATGTGTGTTGCATAGCCAATTGCCATGAACAGGTGATACACACTCCTCTGAATCCCAGAGGTAGCTGTCCCACTCGTGCCAGCCCGTGAAACCTCCCAGCCAGAGATACAGCTGCACACAAAAAACAAAAGGTGTAAAGTAATTACAGCCCTTGATCCACTAGAAAGTGATAGAAGTTGCAGGGCCTGTCAGCCGCCTCTGGTGAAGCAACAAACACCATGGAGTTCGACAGCCCAGCTCCCTGCGTAAGGCTGAGAGCAATTCCCGAGGTGCCGCACATCTCGCCCAGCTCTGCCCTTGAATGTCACGTTCTGTGATGCCAGCGGGCACTCGGCGCCCGTCTGCCCTAGGAAAGGCTCTGCACCTTGCCACATCTTCCCCCAGGAAGCAAGTCATTGAGTCTCAGGTAAATAATAGATTTGGAGGTTATTTTTGTAGAGGAAATCCGTTTTTGGTCAAACTGAATTTTTGCTTTACGATGTGTTAATTTACAGAAGGATTCCATTTTTCCTCAAAACTTTTACTCTTCATACTTCATGTTCTTCAAAGGTCACCTTACAGAAATATTTTGGTACTTTGTTATAAAGGACCTAATGCTTTTTCTGGGTCACTTTAATGAAGCTTAATGAGGATATCTTTTCACCTATAGTTGACCACCCAGAGCTGTCTATCTGGATTTATTCTTCAACTTATTTTGACACACAGCATTTACACGGAATGAAGGAGGTTCTTGCCTTTTTATCATCTCTCCTAAATCACAGAGCCACTATTAAACTGCAAAAGGTTAATGAAGTCCAGAGTTGTCTGTCAGATTCCAAAGTGGGAAAAATGTCAATTGCTGTTACTTTAAAATGTCATTAGCACATCTGTTTAATTATGTATGAGGGATGTGGTTATCAGAGAGCATCTTGGCTGCCATAATGTGAGCAAAGAAAAGTTTTTTAACGTGATGCTGGAAGTCCCTGACTAATCCCTGTACCCTCTTCCTTCCCCACTCCTGTGCTCATGAACACACATATGTACATCATGGTCATTATTGGTCAGTGTGAGTTCGAAAGATATATATTGAAAAAGTGAGAATAAAAAAGAGGAATGAACTGAAGAATGTGCAGTTTACAGATCAGAAAAAGGGAAAGATGACCAAGAAGGACCGATTCTTGAGAGAATGTGTGGAGATTGGTTATCCTCTTCTGTAACTTCTGAAATCGTCTGTGTAAAACTGAGACTGACAGATGCCAGACCCTTACTGTGGGTGCGATGAATATGTGTAACCTTCTGTCTTGAGAGCTGCCTGGGTCAGCTCCTTCCACTGTCAGCCCTTGGGGACTCTAATGCTCAGGAGGGACACAAGGGAATCGTATGGAAATGGCTCTGGGCAATGCAGGGATTTATAAACGTGCTTTATGGCTGGTCATTAATGAAAAATGACAAATATGCTTGGAAAAGAGCTGTTCAAAGCTTGTGTCTGGAAATGGCATTTCCTTCCAATTTTGCACCTGCTTTCAGAACAGAACATGGGGACTATGAATCCACTGGGACTAAAGTAGAAAAATACCTATCTGCTTGATCCAGCTAATGATCCATCAGATTCATCCACCTTGATACTCACGGGCACAGTTAGTACTCTTCCCATGCAAGACTGCTAACTGTGCATAGCGGCATTAGGCTTGCAGCTTTTGATGGCTGTTTCTGTAGAGGCTTGAATGTCTTACATCTGCCCAAAGCAAGAGGGCTACATTTCTGACTGGCATGACGTTTTTCCAACAAACAGATTTTGTATTTTAAAGTTTAGCTTCCTTATCATAGGAAAACAAACAACTTCAGATAACAACACAAGACCATAGAAAAGGATATTACACTTATTTGGGAAGAAATATAATTATTTAAGTTGTGGATTCCTCATTCCTGAAAGTGTTCAGGACCAGGTTGAGTGGGGCTTTGAGCAACCTGGTCTAGTGGGAGGTGTCCCTGCCCATGGTGGAGGGAGAGGAGTTGGAACTAAATGGTCTTTAAGGTCCTTTTCAAATCAAGCCAGTTTTGATTCTATGATTCAGCATTTTCAGGCTTCAGAAGGCTTCAGTCCTTTATAAAGGTAGCTCTGTGATATTTTTCAGCTTCTCACTAATATGCTGCTTCCCTTGCTGAACCAAAGGGAACAGTATCAATTCCTTGCTTTTCTGGAGCATGGGTTGGTTACATTCCTGGATGCGCTGGAAAGCACAGTTTTACCTTACCTCCTGTATCTAAAGCTTGAAAAAGTATCTAGGTTAATTGTAAGGAGCTGCCTGTAGAAATATTTCTTGTCAAATACCAAATGTAAATCCTGACTCTGACTTCTGTGGCAGCTCTATATGAAGTTTCCCAGTATAACTGTTTTTGGTTGCTTTTACTGCTGTCAAACATGAAAGACACACAATGAACAAGGTTGAAAATGCAAATTCCCTAGCCCAGATGATGCTAAACACGATCTTAATGACGACTTGGCAGGATTTTCTGGGTTATGACATCCATGTTGAATTGTGGCTACTGCTTGGGGCTGTAGCTGCTGTCAGCTCCATGAGTTGCGGTGATACTGCTGTCAGTCCAGGGGAGGTCTCTCACCATAGCTCACTTCTGCGCTGTGGTTTACACACATTCTTAAGGTATTTTCTGAAATGGGCAATCAGATCTGATCTGCTGCAAGGATAGACCGTTTGCAGCTCTTATGTTGCAGAAGTTTGCAAATGACTCGAGAGCAGTTCCCGTGCCACGGCTCTGCCGCTTGGTCGGCTGTGCTGGCACAGCAGTAGCTGAGCTGCTCTGAGCCCTGCCTGCAGGGCATAACACCAGCCTGGCCAAGAGGGGGGTTTTAATCCCTCATCAGCATCCCTCATCAGGGCATCCTCAACCTCTGGTGTATCTCTAGTTCAGACATAGCCCACCTTATTGTGCCATATGACCTATAGGGTTAAGAAAGCTGGTTATAACTATGGGGTAGTGTGCCCAGAGAGTTATAATTTTCACTTAAGCTACTAGAATCACCTACAGTCATTTTTTTACAGACTCAATATTGAAATAGCTCAAAAGGTAGCTCTCCTTTATGGAGGAGAGGAGGAAAGTATTTTCTTCCAAATGTTATTTCCTTTCATTTCACTGAAGAATGATCACAGTAATCTACTATATCTCTTTTTAATCCCCGTTTTAGAAAACCTGGGTGACATTAGGGTCAGGCTATTATTCAGTAACAGCTGGCTTGCGGGACCACCTTGTGATACTACCTGGCCTATTTTGTGTTAGTGATCAGAAATCCTGGAGAGGGTAATAGGAGTTGCCCGTTGGGACATTTTCATTGTAACTAAACAGAGCCATTGCAGCTTCACTGATGAATATTCTCATTCCATCTCACTGGAAATACACATGGGTCTGTTTTATACTGTTCCAAATACTAATCTTTTCCTTTTTGATTATTTTTTGCTGCGGAAAAAATTTGTGGTACAGGACAGTGCACTATAGTTTAGTAGAATATTGTTTTAAAGGCCTCTGTACCCAGCTCTTGCATCTCTTTACTTTAACGGCCAAAAATCACTCATGCAAAATCAGGAGCTAATCTGATGGTGTGTCTATAAGTGGATATTGTCCTCAAGTGGAATGTTGGAACCTATGAAGCCCTGAATTTCCATGAGATTAATATTTGAGTCTCCGTTAAAATATACATGCAGTCTGAAAGATCAATATAAGGAACAGATAAATATCTTAGGCAAAGATGGAAAGAACATCAGCTGCTTGAATACCAGTAAATATGGATAACATACAGAAGATCTTGATTCCTCCCTTTTACTAATAGAGGATTGTGTACTATGAAATAGCAAATCTCACAGACTTGCACAAAAAAAACTCCATAGATCTTGATGTGATGATATTTAAAATCAGTTATACACCATTAGATAAAAACCTTAGTTCAGGCTTTCAGTGTTTCAAGGTTTTATTCCTTGTCTTCTCTAGAAAAGTTCAATTGTTATTGCGATTGCATATTGAGGAGAGAAATTACAACTTGCATTACTCTCACCATTCTGTTTGCTCTCACCTCTTGTATTTTCCGGGAAATATACATCACACAATAATCACAGTAGTTCCTTTTCAAGAAGAAAAATCCTTTTGAGATTCCATGGTCAAAGCATACAAAGGAGCGGTGTGCTGAGAATTCTCTTTCCATCTTCAGTTGCTATATTTGTCTTCTCAAGCCCCTTGGATATCAACATAGCAGAAGTAAAAAATTATAGAAATAGGCTTTTCACTTTATCAACTGAATCGGTGTATGATAACGTGCATAGGTTAGGTGTAAGTTCTCTTCTTTCAGTGCTCCTGTTTGGGGAAGAAAATGTTCCTGCTTTGGGTAACTACTATTTTGAGCTCTGGCACAAATCTCAGATTCTTTAGAGATCATTTATATTACAAAGGCTCACTCTGTACTTCCTCAGTGCTTGGAGGCACATTTCACCTTCCAAACCAAAATCTTATATGATTTTTGAAAACAAATTAGGGGGTTTACTTGGATTTTTTAAAAAGTAAAAAAAAAAAAAAACAACAAAAAAAACCCCGAAGCAAAAAACCCCTCTGTCTGGAACACATAGAAAGTTGGTCCATCCTTCTCTATTTTTTGAACTGTTCTCTGAAATATATTTGACTCTCACACAGCGTCTGTGTAACAGGGATTGTATTTCTTTAAACCAAATGGGAAAATGATTCATAACATCCTATTCAAGATGACAACTGTGCTGATGGTCTAGCTAACTACATATCTATTTCCAAATGTACTAAATTTAAATGGATGTAATCATAGTATTTAGTACATGCATGATGTTGCATGAGAGCTAGGCAGATCAGATGCATTCTTGCCATAGAAGAGTCTAGTGCATGAGACTGGGTTTATTCACACAATTTATACCACCTATCATTCAACCTCTTTACACAGATGTTCAGTCCACTTGTAGGACAGGGACTGTTCTCATTGAGGCCAATGATGAAAATCACTCAAAAATCCAGAGTGCAGCACAATATAAGTTTCTTCATATTATGAAAGCATTTTCTGCTGTGTTGTCTGAAAGCAGAATTTTGATCTGCGGTATTCATTTTGTAAATTTTCAGGTATTCTATTTGACCTTCCATAAAAGATGATGTGTTCCTCTGCTTGAGCTGATATGTTATCAAGGTGGAAATCTGTTTGTCCTTCTTAAATAACCAAAGGAAAGAATGCATCTCCTGTATTACAGATAAATATAGTTCAATGGGACAAAAATAGCAGGAAGGAAATCAGTTTGGAAGTATTTTAAGACATGCTTTCTTTTCTGTTGTTAGTGTTTGATTCCTATTATTTCAATTGACTTAAATAATTGATGTGTATCCACTCTGATGCTTTGAATTATGTTTGTAAATTTCTGTCTTCATGCTTTTATGTGTTTTCAGTTTTTAAAAGAGGCACTTGACTCTGTCAGTGAGTACCTTGCTCCAAATGATCTATGTGAGCTATGCTTGCCATGGGAAACTGCCCCTCATCCAGCAGCAAGCCCTGCTGCTCTGCAAGATATGGCTGAAGATATAGGAAGGCAAAAGCAAGAGGAACACAAGAAAAGGAAAATAAACCACCCAACAGCTATTATATAAGCTGGTGAAACGTGCTTAGGGAGGAGGCCGAGACGCTAAAGGAGACCTTTCAGGTGAAAGGAACCAATGGGAGTGAAGGACAATTAGTTAGGGAGGGAGAAAGTGTACAGATGAACTTAGTATATAATTTGTAGGAGCAATTTAGCCCCTCCAATTGAACTGAATGATCAATTCATAGGTTTGATTTTGCCTCCTTTTATTCTTGTCAATAGCTCCTTGCTTCGACAATCCCATGAGGTTCAGTGTGAGTGGAGCTCTGTATGAACTTGTGTCGCCAAAGCAGCTCTATCTAGCAGGTGGCAAGGGAAATGCCATATATAGTTTTGTATCTTTTCATGTAAATAATCACAGTCATTTGCCAACCAGGAGACAGCTGCTAGCAGAAATATTTATATGTTATGTAGTAAATTTAAAGTAAGGAATTGCTTTTCTCTTTTAGTATCAACGTACACCTGTGGCCACTTCTCAGTCATGTTTTAAATAGTACAAAATTATGTGTTCTTCTGGGAAAATCTTCCCTACTGTTTTAAATTTCTGCACCTATTGTCTAAGTAGCTCTTACCCACTGTTCTCATACGTCTAAAGCACTGCATGTGTGTAAGCCAAATAACTGCTGGGACAAACCAGCACATTAGACACCTGCAGATCCCACCAGAACAGGTTCTGTGCTTTGAGACAAACCATACATTTTTCTTTTGACTTCTGCTTGGGAACTGTTGGTCAGAGCCATGCCACCTAAATGACAGCATAGGCTTCGTGCTCCTGGCTGATCTGAGAACCTATGCAAAGCATCTGCCCAAGGAGATGGGAAACTGAAACCGTACCAGCGAAAGAAATGTGCTGCTGATTTGCACAAGGCATTGTAAAACCTGTGCCTTAGAAATTCATTAGTGATTCAAAGTCGTGACGGGAGGAAATTGACAGTAGTTGTTCAGGCTATAGCATTGTACCGTCATAAATTAGTCCAGAAAAACTGGCCTGGTTTTCATTCTCTATTTCGGTTTTGGACATCCGTGTGGGATTCCATCCCATGCACAGAGCCAGTGCTGCTGGGGGTGGCTAGGTAGGAAACAGAAGCCGAGACACCTTTGTGTGAGAGGTGGATGGAGCTGTTGCTGAACCATCTGCACATGACTCGTAACTGCTTAACTTGGGGAAAGTTTGGAAAGAAAACTCTCAGTACAATTAATAAATAAAAGACCATTTTTTTAATGTTACTCCTCGCTCACTGCTTGGGTGCTCCACTGTTCTGCTTATTCTACACTTCAGGGGCAAAACATATGCTGAAGAGGTTTTTTCTTCTTAAGACAACAAGTTTTGTGTGACGTAATCAGAATGAAAAAGTCCCACCTTTGTTAGGATTGTGATATACAGTGGTTTTTTTTCATAGTATTATTTTGCAGGTACCCTGAATTATTTTTATCTCAGTTTTAGACTATGTTATGAAATGGACCAAATGTAAAAGGTTACCTGGGTCACAAAGCCATCATCTAGGATTTCAGATGTACAAATTCTAAAAATATTTTAGAAATATGCTTGATGGTTTAGTTTTTTTAGGATATTTTTGATTGATTGGTTGCTTACTTGATTTGTTTTGTGTGGTTTTTTTAACTTCAGCATGGGTATAGTACAGCTAGATGCTTTGCAAATGTTTTTATGGTATTTGGCAAGGTAACTAAACACTGGCCAATGCAAACACATTTTTTAAGGTTATGGGTCCTTAAAACATAGGATATTATGTAGCTCGAAGTGTATAGCTGTTAACAGCAGGCACATATTTCTAAGGGAATGAGGAAAAAAGATTTTCATGTAGTAGGTGTGATCCAAAAATTATGGCTGTGACTGTAACAAATACCTGAGTATTGATATGTGTGACTGTGGCAGAGCAATATGACACTTCACACTGTTTCTAAAGTCTGAAAGACAGACCTATGCTCGCCTGCTTTCTCTAAGTCCCACCAATGTTCATCTTGTCCTGCTGTTACGATGGTCCATCCGCAATAATAGCTCATGCATAGGTAACAGAAGAAATGTAGCTGTACACATGTGCATCAGGTGAATGTGAACTCTTCTGCATAGTCCACACAATAAAATGTGATGTAGCCCAAGTTAAACATGTCCTTGAAACATTAAGGTCATTAGCAATATTGATTTCTGCTTCATGTAGGATCAGTGGAGAGGAACAATCATCTGCAGGAGTCTGCTCTGCTCTTCACATCCGAAAGCCCTGCAGAAATACTTGTCTCTCTCCCTTAGCAGGCTCTTCATTGCTGGTAATTTAGGCACCCCCTTCAAGAATTTGAAGGCCAACAATTTCACATAACTTGAGGCATTGCTGCAAGTGGGAATGCCAGCAAAAGTTTTCTGCAATGCTTTCTGAAGTGTTCAGTGTATTTTCAGTGGTTGGAATCTAAGTATTGCAAGTGTTGATTTCTAAATGGCAGAAGAAGGCTTGAATAATTGCTCCTGTCTTTCAAATAAGGTGGTGTGCTCTTCCCTTAAAAAGTCCTTTCACATTGTCCTTTTCCTGACTTCACTGGAAATGACCATCAGAAGTACTTCAACAGAGGAATGAAAAGAATGGAGTGATTAACTGTAACACATTTAAATGAAGATATGCTAGATACCTACTTCCCTCAGTGATTCAATAGGTCCTGTAAGAGAACACTCAGAAGACATCAGTTTTTCTGTACATCCCTTTTATACTACAGTATGTTAGTCTATGGGATAAGTCATTTGAATAAATGGAATTTTGTCTGAAGACCTGTTCTTGAATTGTTATTAGGAAGATATTAACTGTTTCTTTGGCATATTGCTTTGACATATTGACTTGCTCTGTGCTTATCCTGTTGCACGTGTTAGGGAGCTGCTGAATCTGACAAGATGGCAGAGATGAGGCTAATACAGCTCCATTCCCCCAAGTCCAACCAGTAATGGGGCTAAGCACATATTCACAGTAAGCACACAGAGAGACATGTATACACCACATATATACAGGTATGCACAGCCCGCCATTCAGACAACACAGACACACACACTGAGCACTCACAAACAGAGCCAATGGCCTCATCTTGCTCCTCTCTCTGGCTGAGGATGAAGGTCCACCACTGAGAACATATACATGCATATGTGCAAGGTTGGTCCTCCAGCAGCTGGGTCAGATGCTCAGTCTGCCCAGTAACTGCCTCTGTATCCCAGTCTTTCCAGTTACTTGCAACTGAACATACCAACTCCTGAGGCTGCAGCCCTGCTCCAGTTGCTGGTACAATCACACACACACACACATACACACACTCTGGGCCTGGACCCATTTGTTCTTTTGTCCCTCTGTTTTCACAGAAGCAGAATGGCTTGAGTTGGAAGGGAGCTAACCCTCCTGCCATGGGCAGGGACACTTCCCACTGGACCAGGTTGCTCAGAGGCTCATCCAGTCTGATCCTGAGCACTTTCAGAGATGAGGCATCCACATCATCTCTGCACAACATGCTGCAGTGTCTCACCACCCTCATACAAAGGAACTTCTTCCTAATGTCTAATCTAAATCTACCCTGATCTAGTTTAAAACCATTGCCTGTTGTCCTGTTGCTACATGCTCTTGTAAACAGTCCTTCCCTAGCTTTCCTGTAGACGCCCTTCAGGTACTGGAAAGCTGCTATAAGTTCTTCCCAGAGCTTTCTGTTCTCTAGGCTGAACAGATCTAACTTCCTCAGCCTGTCCTCATAGGAGAGATGCTCCAGCCCTCTGATGAACTTTGAGGCCCTCCTCTGGACCTTCTTGAATAGCTCTATGTTATTCTTGTGTTGGGGCTCCAGAGCTGGACACAGAACTACAGGCAGGGTCTCACCAGAGCAGAGTGACAGAATCACCCCCCTTAACCTGCTGACCTCACTTCTTTTGATGCAGCCCATGACACAGTTGGCTTTTTGGGCTGCCAGTGCACATTGCTGGCTCATGTTAAGCACTTCATCAACCAGCCCCTCCAAGTCCTTCTCCACAGGGCTACTCTCAATCCACTCATCCTCCAGCCTGTATTTATGCTTGGGATTGCCCTGATCCAAGTACAGGACCTTGCACTTTCCCGCTCATTCCTCCCGTGATGTGTTGCTTGGGGACGTGGTTTAGTGGTGGCTCTGGCATTGTTAGGTTAATGGTTGGGCTCAATGATCTTAAAGGTCTATGATTCTATTAATTAGGGAAACCAGATCTTGCTGACTCTGGACACCCACCTTTCCAAAGGAGAAGGCGCATCTGTGCAGAGCAGCCTTGCAGAGTTCTGCAGGTGCCAGAAGCTGGGAATGACTATGGCAGAGGCCACATCGCCCAGCAATGATGGAGTCCTCACCTCCCACTTTGCATCCTCACACACAGGGCTTTGCTGAGCCCTGTTTGCCCGAAGTGGGTGTCAAGGCAGTGTGTGAGAAGCAGGCACTGTGCCGAGGCAGGCTGAAGAAAGAGTTTCAATGACCAGAGTGTGGGATGGGACATATCTTCAAGCCTGATGGTGCATCCTCACCTATGTTGTCATCTACACTTATTAAGTAATTGGCTACTGATATCCTTCTAACTTCCATTTATTCAGTCATCACTCTGCGGGGATTTCAATGCATGAGGTTTTGCATAGACAATGCTAAGCAGAGCTGATCAAATAACGAAAAAACAGCTTGGGAGACTGTTCACCAAACAAGAATCTGATTATCCTGTATCAGTCCTCTTATTATTCATTGCTTATATATGCTCCAGCAACTGAAAATGGGGTGCTTATAAATATTTTAAGAAAGCAAATTTCAGGCTTTTACTCATGACTACTAACATCAATGAATTATTCTGTCACTCATCCTTTGTTGAAGCACATGTAAGTTGTTTTTTAACAACAGGTTTTTGTAACAATACCTACCGCTGTAGGTGCTGAAGCTCTGCCCACATAAGAAGCATTATCTTTTTTTTCAGTTCTGGTGCATGAGATCCATCCAGAAAAGGCAAGCCACTTTCCAGCATTGACAGATTAAATACTTGCAGTCATACCTCCAGTGATAAGGCAACATCAAGTGACTTTTTAAGTGACTAACTGCAAAGCAGGTGAGCTTTGATTAAATCCAGCTTTGATTAAGCATTTGAATAGTTGCTATGATCAATTTATGAAAAATCCAAGGATCAAAGAGAATCCTTCTACAAACACCCTGGACATTTCCATTGCCATATAACAGCACAGGACACCCAGAGCAGCACACAGATGAGAAAATCATGGACAGAACAATGTGTGTGGGACAGAGGCAGAAGTGAGGCATTTCTGACTTCTGATTTGATTTTCAAATGGGTCAGTGTACCTGGACTGTCCACAAACAAAATTGTCAAAACATTCTTTTTTTTAATTTATTTTCAAAGAAAACACTTCTCAATCTGACAAGAAAGGCAACATCATCTCCAATCAACATATCATCCCAAAGAAACAGCAAAAATCCCAGCTCAAACCATTCCCAAACCAAGTTTTACCCCTGAAAGGGAGGAGAGCCAGTGACACCATGAAGGCCATCAGGGCATAGTTTCTGACATATGCAAGCATGCAAATAACAGCTCATGAGCTCTGAAATTGCCAGCAGGTATCTCTGGATGACACCAGACACCACTGAATGCATAATACTTCCGAATGAAAGCATATAATTACAGAAGAAATATGTTCCAAGATAGATCCCTGGCAGGACTTTGAAATTACTTACCACTGGAAACGTTGTAAGTATTTAGTCACTGAAACAAAAGCCTCAGGTCAGATGTCTAAGATGCCTTTGGGATGTGCAACTGTATGAGGTTAGGAAGCAAAAGTAAACCACCGGTCAGCAGATACAAACAGATCACTTTGGACCATGCCAGGAGAGTTTTACTGCTCTATTACAAACCTGATGAGCTCTTGATTTTACTGTCGGTTTTGTCTTTTCAAGCTCTAGGTTCAAAGTTTGCAATCTCAGTTTTATCAGAGCTGAAAAGCCTCCTGGAAAAAAATATAGGCAAAGTTCCTGTTTCCAGAGATTGTGAGAATCAGTTCCTATTTTATTTTTGTGCACTTTTTTTTTTTTAAAAGTGTTTAAAGAGTTAGCTAATCACACCTTCCAGCCAAGGAAAATTGTACCCTAATAAAGGTGTTCATTAAAGGGAGGGATAAATGGCTCCTTAGCCTCCTGTTTCCCTTCACAGATGCAGCCAAGCTGCTTTTCTGTAGGCTCTTTACAGACTTCCACCAGGGTCTTTTTGGCTGCTAATGTACCTCTTTTCCTAATGACCGTTGCCCTGCACTACGACCTACAAACAGTCGTATTTTGCTTAGTGTCAGTCCTTTCCTCTCAATTAAAATGTGTGAAACAGCAGAGCATGAAGTGATGCTGAGTTCATGCTTTTTAGCAACCCTTGTTAAGAAAAAAATGTTAGGAGAACCGATGTATTATTTCCTTCAATTTTTATTTATTTTTTTTAATAAATTACTTTGACTCACACATTGAAAACTGTGAGGAATGGAGTGTGAGACAGTGTGGTTAAGAGCCTGCTGATGGTTCCAAATTTAAGTGACCACCCAGCTCCCGTGGGATGGGCCATGGCTGGGGGAGCAGCACAGTGCAGGGAGCTCTGCTCCTTCTGCAAGCATCTGCAGGAAAAGTTCCTGGAAGGCATCTGAGGATGAGTCCAAAAGGAGAAGCAATAGCTCAAGAATTGTCCTAAAGGTACACTTCTGCACCAATAATACTGCCAACCTATGGTGGTTCTACAGTTCCTCTCCTGCCTCTCTCGCTCACATTGTCTGGGTAACCACAATCTCACCTGCAAACATAACCTGGGCTGAGCAAGAGAGGAAATCAATGATCAGGGAATCATAGAACATGTTGGACTGGAAGAGACATTTGAAGGTCTTCTTGTCCAACCCCCTGCAGTGAGTGGGCACATCTTTAACTGAATCAGGTTGCTCAGAATCCCATCAAGCCTGACCTTCAATGGCTCCAGAGATGGAGCTTCTACCAGCTCTCTGGGCAACCTGTGCCAGTGCTTCACCACCTTTGCTGTAAAGAACTTTTTTGTAACATCTAATCTAATCTAAATCTACCCTGCTCTAGTTTAAAACTGGGATATGGTACATCATGAGATTGTACTGTGTGTTGGCTTTACATTAGTAAGAGCATCATAGCCTTAACTCACCTGCTTCAAAACTCTATAGTAGTTACATCCTACTTTTCTAGCCAGAAAACTACAATGAAAAGTGAACAGAGAAGACCTCCCAGACTTCAGTAATGTGTACAGGACTTTTTTTTCCAGATAGAGAAAGAAACTGGGTTTGATATACTGAGACCTCAGAAGTCTCTCATAACACACACACAAAAAAATCTCGTTCTGTATGTGAGATTTAGTCAAACTTGATTTTTCTTGTTCCGGGACCTTCAGTACCCTTCAGGTTTAAAACTCTACCCTCTCCCTCCCTCCCAGTATCTCCTGCAGAAACACTGAGAGGAGCTCAAGGAACGTGAGAACACAGCGATTTTTGTGTTCATAAAGACGTAAGTAAGGCAGAATTAAAACGTGCTGATATATGCACATCACAGCAATTGTCTTCCCTATGTGATCCCAATGTCTCTGTTAGCAATTTTTGACCTTCAAGGGTTTAGGCACTGTTATCAGAGTAAGAATTATCCCCACTTGATGAAGGATTTACACTAGGGAAGGTTTATCAGAGTACAGACATGCTTTCTCTGAGTTTGCCATATGTTGCTTTCCTAGTGTGTCAAGCCAACTCTAACCAGTTACCCAACAACTTTCAGGAGCTGTGAACAGGACACTCTGACACCCACTTCAGCCTCTGCGCTTGTTGCTTTTGCAGCTCTTTGGTGACTCTATATCACCCGTAGTTTCCAATTTACTTTGAAAGATTATTTCTGCAGGTATAAATCCATATAAGACAATAAATTGCAACTGCCTTCTACAGACAAGCTCTAATCCACTAACATGGTTTCTTTCCTTTTAAAATTTGCTGCAAGCTTCATTTTGGTTTTGCCTCTTCACCTCTGCTGATCAGGTTTGACTTTACCTCTCTGCTTCTGTTTCGCATTTCTTTGCAGCACTCTGGGCAGCGTAACTAACCAACCGAATTGGGAAAATGAAGTGTGGTCTGTGTAGGAAAAGCACAAGATCTGGCCTAACAATATTCATAGCAACAAGTCTTATTACAAAATATAAAAGAGTGGCATGACAGTAAATTACATTATTTTTTTGCTGAGGTCTTTCTGGAGATATTTCCTTAGTGATTCTATTTTATCTGCAGTTTGAGGATGCTGACATCCGAAACTAGATAAATATTCTATCTGATGCATTTTTCTCTGTAATTAATCTGTATAAGCATGCTGGAGTCAAAGTAGTTTCTGGTAGCTCCTAACTGTGCAATCCTGCCACATTTTTATTGGCTTAAGTTCTAACATCCACTGTTTTACAGCCATGTGAGAAGTTAGATGACTTTCTGAGACAGGGAGACTGGGAATTAGGGATTTAAAATTTTAATTAAACCAGTTCAAATATAGAGCAGAGCTGCAGAAAGAGCAAAACACATTCTTATTTCTGCGACACAAGAAGATGGGGGACAGAAACACTAATTTAGATAGGGTATTACATTTGGAAATAAAATGGAAACTATTGATCTGCTAATAATATTTTTGCCCTAGGAACGCTGTGAGCATAGAGTGCAATTACATACGTAGTATTTTGATTTGGTACCATCTTTTCACTAATATGAATGCATCTAAATGAAATGAAAAAACAACGGTAACAAATATAAAATCTATTCACTCTGTCTGAATGCTATTTTTGCTATCAACATGGGAACTCTGAGAAAGTCAAACCATGGTTTAGTGGGTGGCATTTTTGATGAAAGATAGTAACAGCCAAAATAAAGACATCCAAAACCTAGTGTGCAGTGTGTACCCATAGCAGCACAGCTGCTATGTTATATACCTAGAATGTTCTGCCCACTTTACTGAAATGGACTGAAGTTCCATGTTAATTTGGGAGCTAGCAACACATAAATCAATTTTTTAAATTTTTTTTTTCTTTTTTTGGGGGGAAGGGTAGTAAAATATAAGACAAATTGTGTGAGCTGGTTTTGTAAATTAAAGAGAAAAAAATAAGTCAGTATGAGAAAATCCTGGTTGTTTAAGAAACTACTTGAAAGATGGAGCCATCCGTAAAACGCAGTCTCTTCTGTGGTGAGAGAGTTTTGAAAATATGCACATCTAGAATGATATCTGCAAGAAGGAAAGTAGAGGTAGATCGAAATATATCTAAACCAGCCTAACTGATTTAACACAAGTGTATTTGATTCTTTATTACCTTGCACATTTTTATCTATCTCTCTACCCATTATAGGAGCATTGAGATTCTCATCATTTTCAGTGTACTGAACCTCACATCATCTAATGATACACCTCATGTCAGAAAAATAACATCAAAAATATAAGATTATTTTTATGTAGGACAATCCTCCAGGCTCAAACACACAAGCAACTTAATTTGGTTTACAGAGTTATTGCATATCAGCTTTTAACTTCCAGGAAACTCAAGGTAGGAGGTACAAGCTGAAATCTCGTCTGTATTGTGTGAAGAATAGAAGTTCCTATATAGTAACACACGTACCTGAAAGACCATATATAGTAAAATTTCCAAGTTCATATTCTCAAAGAATATTTCCAACATTCCTGGAAATTCCTACCAGAGTCATTCAGGTCTCATAAAGATGGTACATACTAAGCCGGCCATGGCAGTTTAAAGCTGGTAATGTAGAAATCAGTCTGGTGTCTAAGGTGAACTTGCTAGACTCTGCCAGACATCAGCTATGGCAGCCTTTTGCATGATGGCAGCCTTTTGCCCATTGGAACACTCATTGGGATGTGGGAAACTTCAGTTCATAAACAGTCACAATGTGGAAGCAAAGTATATTTATTAAATTCTTCTTGCATCTGGAATATTGACCATCTAGAGGTGGTACGTTCATGCAGGCAAAATAGAAATAAATTTATTTGTAGCTTAGACCAGGAAGGATAATAGCATTTCTGTCCCTTCTGCCTTAATTACTTCTACTTTCAATTCTGTGCAGAAAATTGTCATTTGTAGGGGTAAGCATACTCTATTTCATTCTATTCCCTACATCTGAGGAACAGAAGTGGATCACTGAGTATAGCCAATGCCAATTACATGCGATTCCTTTTTTCCCAGGTGCTCCCTAAGGAAGAGTTTTTTGCTGTATTGCATTGTGTTCTACAGTGTATTTCCTTTCAATATGCACTTACCTGAATTCACGGACTGGAGCCTTTCTAAATGCTTGTGGCGCTCTTCAATAGTTTGGCATACACCAAAATCCCAGGGTAAATACCACCTGTAAAAGTGCTGTCACTCAAAAAGTTATCACGCTTGATAAGCACGGATGCCTGCCTGACATGCAGGTACTAAGCTGCCACTCTTTAGAAGATAGCACATCGAATAACAAGGAGCTGAATGAGCCCTTGCACAGGTGTTTGGACTGGTTGATTCCAGGAGCGTGAGAGGCAGCCCAGGAGTTACACTAGTGTTGGCACTCCAGTTCTGCTGCCATCCGATCCCAGAAGGTTTTTCATTTTTTGAAGGCAGTAGTGAATGACGGTCTCAGTAGCTCAATTACTTAAAAGAAACAGATTATCGTTGTCTCATATGCTTACACATGAAAAGTTTGCTGGTCTTCAGTATTATATTTACAGTACATAGCTAGACAATTTCTAATTCAGCACTAATAATTTGCAGGTATGTCATTACATCAGTGATAATCACTCCCGAATCTCTATTATTTTTAGCTTGTTTTGACTGGTAATGATTGAATCAGTGCCTTTAGATTAATTAATGAAAAACTAAAGAGGCTTTTATAGGAGTATAAAAGTTGCAGAGGCTTGAATTTCACGATTTTTCACAGATGGTTGATTTACACAACAGGGAGAACGGGCAGCAAAGGATAGCAGCCGCACCAGGAAAGGTCAGTGGGCTTGGTAAAAGGCAGTGAAACTGAGTTTCAGAGAGAATTATTCAGGCTGTGAAACAGACAATATGCACTGGGACAGAAATCATGGTCTCTCTTTGCCTAGGCAAATATAAAGAAGCTCTCTAGGATTCAGCCCAAGGACACGTTTAAGCTGATACCAGCTGCAGAGGGGAAGGTGAGGGGCTATTAAAAGATCTCTTGCCTTTCCTGGTAGAGAGGGGATGCCTGCAGACTGACATAGCCCTTCATATAAGATAGGGCAGCTATAATATTTAAGAGGTCACTGTATGGATGGAGACAGAGTAGGCTGTACAGGACCTAAATCTTGAGGACCTCCTCAGAATTTTAATATGCACCAAAAGGCACTTGGTCAGCTGAGCAAATGTTCCACCCCAGTGAGATTTCCAGTGTATAAATGTTAGGGTGTTCTTGAGTCCCCTTTTGCCAGAGGTACAATTTATACAAAACATACAATAGACTTAAAATGAGATTAAAACTACCATGCTCTTTGTATATACGTTAGAATGTTGTGAGCACTGTTGCCTGTGGAGAAAGGGTCTTCAGGTATATCTGTGTAACAGTAGATAGAGTTACCAGGTGGCTGCAAAATATATGAAGCCTGCCATCCTGCAGAGTAATGTAATAGAACTGTATTTTAAAGGGAGAAACCCTTTTTATGAAAAAGAAACATAATTCAAATTGGCAAGCCACCTATCTTCCACGTGGGTCTTATTATTTTTAGCTGACCTTGGTTGTCATTAGTCACATAATAAATTAATCTATAAGCATAGCTAAATCTGCATTTGATATGGATTGTATCTATATAAGGTTCAAAAAGAGATGTATTTTTCCCCTCATGATGTATGTGTGACTTCACTAATTTGGAGATTGCTCTAATGCAATCTGGATATAGATTTGAAATAGGAGACAAGTGGAAGTTGGTGTGTTGTGGTATTTTGTTTAAGGGAATACTGCACTTTTCTGTTTGGTTTCTCATGCCCAGAAAGGTAATAAATTAGATGGATAGACTCTCTCATCTGTAGTTTCCTCTCCATTTCTCTAGGCTAAGTGCTGCTATCAGACCCCTGTGCCACAGCCTCTTCCCTTGGCAGTTCCAGCTAATCCGGGAAACAGCAGCTGGTTTAGCACCCAGATTGTCATGTGCAGGGTCGATGAAAGGTGGGTGTGCTAATCTGTGATTCTCCTTGAGGTGCCCTGGCAGCTTATGGACTGTCCTCATCCTCCTCCCATCGTGGCTGCTCTTGCTGGAAAATAGGGTGAACTGAGCTGCTAGTGCATTTCTTCCATTTAGATAGAAACCTCGTTGCCTGGGAGGTGTAGAATTTTCCGTGTCTAACACACAGCCTCGTAGGGGACAGCTTTGAACTAGCTTTTTGATAGTTATTCTGTTTTATCGTTTGTTGTTTCTCAATTGAAATAATAGACAAAGAAATCCAGTAACTCAACTACAAGCCAAAGCCTGTGATTCAGGGTTTTTTAAGTATTTCTATCTTAGTTTAGATTTTTTTCAAATTGTTTGAACAGATAGACCTTGATATACATAAAACAGTCTCTGAAACTCCTTTAGTATCTGAATTGCTTTGTTGCCATCAAGTGGTTTAAGGAGGCGTTTCACTGCATCATGGTTTGATAAAACAAAACACATGAAGCTACTGTATCAACTAAAGTTAAGAAAGGTGGATTTAAAATGCAAACAGAACTTGCATGGTAGCTTTTTGGGGGGATAATGTAGAATAGTTTGAGGAAAGTGAAATTTTTCTCTCCAGCCACAGTGATTACAAATTATTGTTGTCTAATCAATGTTAGAGAAAATGGTGCTTATTTGTTTTAGCTTTCACTTTCTTGGCCAAGCATAATGTATTTGCAAGTGAATATTATATATAAATAACATTGCACTGTAACTAAGGCAATGAGTTTTCTGAAATATCAGCGTTTTGTTCAACATCTGAATTCTGTCAAGGCAATGCTGATGCCGTTTATGTTTTTAAGAAATTTCTACTTTTTTTTTTATAGTTGTCCCTTAGAATTAATCTTACCCTTATTTCCAGTCCTCTGTCATTCTCTATATATTAGCAAGTCACACTTCTTAATGCACCATATCATCATCATTCATTTGTATTGCCTGATATAATTTTAAGAAAAGCTTTACTCACTACAGAAGTGAAGAGATTCATGTTTTCAGATTGCAGAAGCTCCTTTGAAAAGCAACAGAAAAGCCTGTCAACTTGTTAATTTTGTTGCTTTCCAGCTCACCAGTGAAATTTCTGGTGGAGTATATTAATACCATGCAATGGTAAGACATCTTTTTCATTATGACTGCATTTTCCCCAAATACAGCACAATGAGATCTGCTGGGATTTTACTACAGATGGAACTGGGAACAGTCAAACTTATAAGAGATGAGACTTAAATGAAAAAAATGAAGTTCTTAGTATAATCCAGATTTAGACTTTATGTAAGCATCACATAGACCCAACTTAAAAGTTCCTATTTATACGTAGCCTGAGAAGGAATGATGTAAAGGCAACTGAAGGAAAATAATGTATCTCTAATTCCAATGAAGTTATATTTCTAGCAATACAATAAAAAAGCAGAGGATGATTTTAAAAGGTTAAATACTTGCATTGGCTGAAGGCTGGATAACTAATTCATGGAGTAATATTTTATTAAATCCTTAGGCATTTTTTTGTGTTCATAAATTAGGCACTAATAGATTCAATGCAAAACCAGATAAATCCCTTGGTAATTAAGTGCATTGATCTGTACAGTGAAATGAGCTATTTGTAAGTATTTTATATTTGATGTGTATCATTTAGTTTGAACAAGAAAAACAAGTTTGCAGTTATAGTTTCTGACATGTGGCAGATTGACGAGATTTGATTCTTAGAATCACATTTCCCACATGAGGAAGCCAAATAGAATAGGTACTAATAATTACCTGAAAGGGTTATTTTTCCATGTAAACAGCTCCTGCATTCATCCTGCTCTGTTTGCTGAGAAATGAAATGAAGTGGTCCAGATGGAGGGGTAGCTTATTTAATTTTTTACCTAACCAAATTTTAGCAAAAACTATTTTGTGTGGCTTACACAGTTACATTCATCTTTCATTTCCTTCCTTGTATTATAATGTATGACTTGTAATATAGAACATTTTAACAGGTAATGAGTGCACTAGGAGATGTAGAGATTAAGTATATTTTTGGAGGATAGACTGTTATAAAAAGCAAGTAAGGGGATGATACTTGTGTATGCAAAAGTTTTTTTGGGAAAAGGCAATGTTGTGGAGAAGGCTGATTAGCTACTTCTGATTAATCTCCTCTGATCCAATAAAAAATGGGGGAATTTCCGAGTCAAAGATAGCATATTTAAAATGAAAAAAAGCAAATTAACAAAGTTCATAAGCAAACCCAAGTAATCCACTGCCAAAGAATACAGGACGGAAAGCAGAAGACCTTAAAAGTCCCTAAGTCCATTCTCAAAGAAGGATCAGCCATTCACAACACAGAATTGAGGTACTGAATTTAGCAGGATTCAAATGAGAATAGATATTTATCTAAGTAATAAAGTTTGTTTTAGTTTGTGTTATAGAAGAGAAGTAGGCGCAGCCTTGTGTTGAATGCTACATTAGTAAATACAAATTTCTGTTCACTTTTAATTTATAGAGCAATGAAATTGGACAACCAAAGAGAGGCACTAAAAGGTGAGATTAGTGAAAAAAATAAATTAGGCAGCTCAACTGATAAATAAGTACACTATTTTAATAAGAAAATCGTCTGCAAAGAATGGCAAGAATTTTTTTTGTGCAGTTAAAAATACCTACCAAGTTGAAAGATCTGCCTCCTTCTACCTGTCAGCCCTGAGCATCAGTGCAGAGAGTGTGACCTTCCCTGAACCCTCTGCATTTTGTTAAGTGGCTGAAGGCAGACTTGTATCACTCTCAGTAAGACCAGGCATATGCCTGGAAATGTACAAGTACTAACACCTATGTAGTAGCTGCATAGTACCTATGTACTACCTATCAAGTACCTACACTGACAAACAAGTTTCCAGTCACGAGTGATCAGATACATAGGTTTAGGTAGCACTTTGTGTTTGATGACTGAAAAACAGCTCTGTAGAGAGCCGCTGAACATGAACTGCTCAGTAGGGGCTGAATGAACTGGGAACAAGGGGTTTAAAAGAAAGGATTGAAATTAAAAGCTCCACTTGGAGTACTGTGTTCTGCTCTGAGGCTCCCAAGGTAAGAAGGACATGGACCTGCTGGAGTGAGTCTAGATGGGGACCACGAGGATAATCAGGAGGTGGGGAACACTCCTTATGAGGACAGACTGAAAGAGTTGGGGCTGATCAGCCTGGAGAAAAGAAAGCTCTGGGGGACCTTTTAGCTGCCTTCCAGCGCTTAAAAAGGGTCTACAGGAAAGGTTGTGAGAGACTCTACTAGCAAGTGTAGCAATAGGACAAAAGATAACAGCTTTAAACTGAAAGAGGGTGGTTTTAGACTATATTAGGATGAAAATCTTTGTTATGAGGGTGTTTAGACACTGGAACAGATTATCCAGAGAAGTTATAGTTGCCTCGTCACTGGAAGAGTTCAAGGCCAGATTGGATGGGGCTTTGAGCAACCTGGTCTAGTGGAAAGTGTCCCTGCCCATGGCAGGGGAGTTGGAACCAGATGATTTTTAAGATCCCTTCCAACCCAAACCATTCTATGATTATATGATTTCAGAAGTAGTCAGAAGAAAGAACCTTGAGTGTAGTGGGCAAGGAATTGATGAAAAGCATTTGTCAGACTGTTATCCAGAACGAGCATACTGGAGACGGGGAATAGGAGAGGTAGAGGGGCTGTGAAACTCTTTGGAGAAAACGTAAAATGTGTTTTGACTGCTATCCAGTTTGACCAATTAATCAGACTAAGCTGAAGTACTGGACAAAAAGCTAAAACAGGAATGTACGCTACTACTGCACCACCAACAAATAGTCCTTTATGTCTGAATATGTGTTATGATTTTTTTATTATATCTCTGCATAACCTCAGAAATGGAATATGCCAAAGAAGGTCCAAATAATTCAGAATCTTTCACCCAGGGTTTTCCATAGAGTGCTATATAAAGATCTAGGCAAAACACAGAATAGTTTTGGGAGGCCTGTAAATTACAGCTGGATGCACAGAATCAATATATCATGGCTGGGTATGTTTTCCCAATCAATCTATATTGTTCTCTGTTTGTAATGGTCAGATATGATACATGGACCTTGCACACATCTGAAAGAGAACAATGACACAAAACAGTTTGATTTTATTTATATAGTAATTTTAAAACTTTAATAGACATTTTTATTGCATATAATTAGGAATGTACATTAACCTACACAAGCAGTAAAAGTAGTAAAATTCCTTCTGCAGTGCCTTCTTACCCTCCGGCAGATAGACACTCTCCCCCGACTTGGTGTCATCTTCTAACTTCCTAAGGGTAGACTCAAAACCCTCATCTAGGTCATCAGTAAAGATATCAAATAGGACTGGGCCCAGTACTGGTCCTTGGGGGACACCACTGGTCACTTGACACCAACTGGATGCAGCATCATTCACCACCACTCTCTGGGCCCAGTCATCCGACTGTTTTTTTACCCAGTGAAGGGTGCACCTGTCCATGCCATGGGCTGCCAGCTTTTCAAGGAGGATGCTGTGGGAGACTGTCAAATGTTTTACTGAAGTCAGGGTAGACTACATCCACAATCTTCCCCTCATCCACTACTAAGGTCACAGATGTTCGGCAAGAAGTGCAAAATTCTGCAGAAGGACCTGGACAGGCTGGATTGATGGGCCAAGGCCAACGGTATGAAGTTCAACAAGACCAAGTGCAGGGTCCTACACTTTGGCCACAATAACCCCCTGCAGCACTACTGACTGGGGAGGAGTGGCTGGGGAGAGGCCCAGCAGAGAGGGACCTGGGAGTG